>NC_052319.1:33026661-33286661 GCF_016432855.1 Salvelinus namaycush
ACCTCCTCTCTCCTCTATTTCCACCAGTGATACCTCCTCTCTCCTCTATTTCCACCAGTGATACCTCCTCTCCTATATCTCCACCAGTGATAACCCCTCTGTCCTCTATCTCCACCAGTGATACCTCCTCTCCTATATCTTCACCAGTGATAACTCCTCTCCTATATCTCCTCCAGTGATAACTCCTCTCCTATATCTTCACCAGTGATACCTCCTCTTCTATATCTTCACCAGTGATAACTCCTCTCCTATATCTTCACCAGTGATAACTCTTCTCCTATATCTTCACCAATGATACCTCCTCTCCTATATCTCCACCAGTGATAACTCCTCTCCTATATCTCCACCAATGACACCTCATCTCTCCTATATCTCCACCAGTGATAACTCCTCTCCTATATCTCCACCAATGACACCTCATCTCTCCTATATCTCCACCAGTGATACCTCCTCTCTCCTCTATCTTCACCAGTGATACCTCCTCTCTCCTATGTCTCCACCATTGATACCTCCTCTCTCCTATATCTTCACCAGTGATTCCTCCTCTCTCCTATATCTTCACCAGTGATAACTCCTCTCCTATGTCTCCACCAGTGATAACTCCTCTCCTATGTCTCCACCAGTGATATCTCCTCTCCTATGTCTCCACCAGTGATAACTCCTCTCCTATATCTCCACCAGTGACAACCTCACTCCTATATCTCCACCAGTGATAACTCCTCTCCTATATCTCCACCAGTGATAACTCCTCTCCTATATCTTCACCAGTGATAACACCTCTCCTATATCTTCACCAATGATACCTCCTCTCTCCTCTATATCCACCAGTGATAACTCCTCTCCTATATCTCCACCAGTGATAACTCCTCGCCTATATCTTCACCAGTGATAACTCCTCTCCTATATCTCCACCAATGACACCTCATCTCTCCTCTATCTCCACCAGTGATACCTCCTCTCTCCTATGTCTCCACCATTGATACCTCCTCTCTCCTATATCTTCACCAGTGATTCCTCCTCTCTCCTATATCTTCACCAGTGATAACTCCTCTCCTATGTCTCCACCAGTGATATCTCCTCTCCTATGTCTCCACTAGTGATAACTCCTCTCCTATATCTTCACCAGTGATAACTCCTCTCCTATATCTCCACCAATGACACATCATCTCTCCTCTATCTCCACCAGTGATACCTCCTCTCTCCTCTTTCTTCACCAGTGATACCTCCTCTCTCCTATGTCTCCACCAGTGATACCTCCTCTCTCCTATATCTCCACCAGTGACACCTCATCTCTCCTATATCTCCACCAGTGATACCTCCTCTCTCCTCTATCTTCACCAGTGATACCTCCTCTCTCCTATGTCTCCACCATTGATACCTCCTCTCTCCTATATCTTCACCAGTGATTCCTCCTCTCTCCTATACCTTCACCAGTGATAACTCCTCTCCTATGTCTCCACCAGTGATAACTCCTCTCCTATGTCTCCACCAGTGATATCTCCTCTCCTATGTCTCCACCAGTGATAACTCCTCTCCTATATGTTCACCAGTGATAACTCCTTTCCTATATCTCCACCAATGATACCTCCTCTCTCCTATATCTCCACCAGTGACAACCTCACTCCTATATCTCCACCAGTGATAACTCCTCTCTCCTCTATCTCCACCAGTGATACCTCCTCTCCTATATCTTCACCAGTGATAACTCCTCACCTATATCTTCACCAGTGATAACTCCTCTCCTATATCTTCACCAGTGATACCTCCTCTCCTATATCCCCACCAGTGATAACTCCTCTCATATATCTCCACCAGTGATAACTCCTCTCCTATATCTTCACCAGTGATAACTCCTCTCCTATATCTTCACCAGTGATAACTCCTCTCCTATATCTTCACCAATGATACCTCCTCTCTCCTCTATCTCCACCAGTGATAACTCCTCTCCTATATCTCCACCAGTGATAACTCCTCGTCTATATCTTCACCAGTGATAACTCCTCTCCTATATCTCCACCAATGACACATCATCTCTCCTCTATCTCCACCAGTGATACCTCCTCTCTCCTCTTTCTTCACCAGTGTTACCTCCTCTCTCCTATGTCTCCACCAGTGATACCTCCTCTCTCCTATATCTTCACCAGTGATACCTCCTCTATCCTATATCTTCACCAGTGATAACTCCTCTCCTATGTCTCCACCAGTGATAACTCCTTTCCTATGTCTCCACCGGTGATAACTCCTCTCCGATGTCTCCACCAGTGATAACTCCTCTCCTATGTCTTCACCAGTGATATTTCCTCTCCTATATCTCCACCAGTGATACCTCCTCTCTCCTATATCTCCACCAGTGACAACCCCACTCCTATATCTCCACCAGTGATAACTCCTCTCTACTCTATCTCCACCAGTGATACCTCCTCTCTCCTCTATCTCCACCAGTGATACCTCCTCTCTCCTCTACCTCCACCATTTATATATCCTCTATCTCTACCAGTGATAACTCCTCTCCTATGTCTCCACCAATGAGACCTCCTCTCTCCTCTATCTCCACCAGTGATACAACCTATCTCCTCTATCTCCACCAGTGATACCACCTCTCTCCTCTATCTCCACCAGTGATACCTCCTCTCTCCTCTATCTGTACTAGTGATACCCCCTCTCTCCTCTATCTCCACCAGTGATACCCCCTCTCTCCTATATCTCCACCAGTGATACCTCCTATTTCTCCACCAGTAATACTTCCTCTCTCCTATATCACCAGTAATACCTCCTCTCTCCTATATCTTCACCAGTAATACCTCCTCTCTCCTATATCTCCACCAGTGATACCTCCTCTCTCCTCTATATCCACCAGTGATACCTCCTCTCTATTCTATCTCCAACAGTAGTACCTCTCTAATATCTACCTCTTCCTCTCCCGCCTCTTTATACCCCCTTCTCTTTGCGGCCTCATCCCTCCGTCTGTCCGTCTGTCTACTCGTCCTTCAGCTCGTCCCTCCTTCTGTCCGTCTCTGTTCCTCTCTCTCTCTCTCTCTCTCTCTCTCTCTCTCTCTCTCTCTCTCTCTCTCTCTCTCTCTCTCTCTCTCTCTCTCTCTCTCTCTCTCTCTGTCGCTCTCTCTCTCTCTCCTTATCCCTCATCTCCCATCCCCTCTCTCTGAGGACCTCTGACATAGAACAACCCAACCTGTAAATGCCAGCTTGTTAATAAGTCACAGGGCTCATTGTAATGACTGGAATGGAAATTATGGAACGGAGTCAAAGATGTGGTTTCCATATGTTTGATGTGTTTGATATCATTCCATTTATTCTATTCCAGCAATTACATTGAGCCCTTCCTCCTATAGCTCCTCCCACCACATGTTGGTTGTGGGATCTTGTATCTTGTATTTTGTATTGTTTCCTTTGAGCACGGCAAAGCTGCACGTTCGTTTCTTTGCTCTTTATTGTTTTTGTGCTGGTTCTCATAATAAAATATGATGAACCCAAACCACGCTGCATTTTGGTCCGATTCTCACAACAACGCTCGTGACAGACATCCATTTGAAATCATTATTGAGATAAATGAAATGCACGAAACGTACTCTCTTTACCCTCTCTTCCACTCTCCAAAGGGTTCAATAATGAGTTACAAAAGCAAGTTTAAACACTTGTAAGAACCAAAAAGATAAAATTACGGTTCCAAGGAAGAATGGATGCACATGTAGCTATTCTAATCTGCTACAGGCTCTCTTATGATTGTGGAATATTGTTCTAATAGCCATGGTGCCTCTAAACTATTTCAATGGACTATCAAGGCTATAATTCATGTGGCTTTACCCAGAGAGCTAACTTTATTCCAACAATTTATATTCCTAATCCACTAGCTCAATGTCCCTGTTAACATATTTAATACTTTTCGATTACCAGTTCCCACATATTTTGTCCTCCATGATGACTAAATAGAATACCAGCATTGTGGTGGAATGTCTTCTACACTGGGTATCAACCATTATTGTCTCCAGCGGTTGGACCACAGCAAAGATATTGAAGAATTGAAGATACCCATCTCTGGTTTGCTCCTTCTAACCCAATGCCTATTGGACTTCCTCTGCCTAACCTCTTTCTGGAAGTCTTCTGTGAGAGCGAGCCCTTTTCTCCTATGCTCTCTCAATGCTCCTTGCAGAAGCTGGCTTCATGCACAGATCTAGGATCAGAGTAGTCTCCAAACATCCTAACCTTAACCATCTCAAGAGGGGTAAGGCACAACATACCTTGGAATAGTGTCTAAGGTCAATTTGTTAAGCCCACTTCCTGTGTGTGTCCCAGGAACATGATGTTGCTGCTTACGCTCTTTGTTGTTCCGGGGGTGGTGATGATTGTGGCCTATGGACTCATCTCCAGAGAGCTGTACCGGGGAATCCAGTTTGAGATGGTTCAGAAGACATCATCCCCCGGTGAGAACTTCATTACTGTTATTTAATTATTCACACATTTATTTACATCTTGCAGTAGAGGGGTTAGTAAGAAGACGTTAGAATGCTGAATTGGAATGAACTTTGAGTACTAGAATAAATAGTTATCATCCAGTAGTGTTTCCCAGATGTTTGAATTCTGTACCAGATTATTAGGATTTGGGCTGTCTCTTTTCTGTGGTGACACAGAATGAACATTTCAGTAGCATTTCAATCATGTTAATGTGTTGCAGGTTAGAGCAACGTAACCTTTAGTCAGTATGGAAGTGAGTAGCTGAAAGGAACTGATATGTGGAGTATATCTGCTGCTGATGGCTATAGACCTTCACCATCTGTCTGACCAATATGAGAGAGGGAGGGATGGAGGGGAGAGAGAAACAGAGGGGTAGTGATATGGAGGAAGAGATAAAGCGAGGGAACATTAGCCCTCAGATGAGAGATGTGACTCAGGTTTTTGGGGATGTGCCTCCTCTAAATTACATCTGTGACCCAGGATTTTTTTTGTTGAAAATCATATGTACTTCACAGGCCACAGCAAATGGCATTTCCTCCATTGTCCGCTCTCTCTAGTCTATATTCAATCACTACTTATTGGCAGGGATAGCTTCCTTTAGCTTCCTTCCTCCACTGCCTGTACCAAAGCGGTACTATACACCTTCATAAATATACACCAATTTCTCCTGCATCATGATTATCTAGTTCTTTAGCCATAACCCACCATTTGTTGATTCGCCATTGTGTCAGATTCAGATGAATTCACGGATAGCATTTTTATGTCTTTGTGTCCAGTATTAAGAAAGTTAGAGGTACTTTCGCGAGCCAATGCTAACTAGCATTAGTGCAATGACTGGAAGCATGCTAGCAGATACCCATAGACTTCCAGTCATTGCGCTAATGCTAGTTAGGAGTTGCGTTAGTGCTAGTTAGCAGCTTCCTTCAAACTGCACTCAGTGACATAAAAATGCTATCCACAAGTTCATCTGACTCTGGGGAAGTAGATAAAATCCCAAATCTCGAAGTATCTCTTTAAGGTGAGTGTCTGTTTATAAGAGGCATGCTTGACAGAAAGCATTTCTGCTGGGATCTTGAACTAGTGGTAATTATCAGAAATGGACGAGAAGAAACCTGGGACAGGTGGAAAGTACAGTTACAGCAGGGGATGTGTGTGTGTGTGTGTGTGTTGGGGGGGGGGGGGGGGGGGGTGTATGTGTGTGGCTCATCATGGCTAAATTTAGATATATGGGGTGTTGAATAAATCATAAATATTTGTGACCTTCTGAAATTATTAGTTACAAAACCTAATTGGTCTGACCCCTCCTCACAGTTTTGGACCTCTACTTGCCTGTAAATCCTCTGTCATCTTCTTTGCCCCGCGCCCTACACAGGTCTAAAGAACGGCCTGACCACCACCGGGGCTTGCGGCAGCGACGACGGTGATGGATGCTACGTCCAGCTCGCTAAGCGACCGCGCTCCATGGAGATGTCCACTCTGACATCATCGACGGCAACCGCGTCCAAATTGGAGCGTCCCCGCAGCAACACCTCGGAGGCCAAGCTCTTGGCCAAGAAGCGCGTGATCCGGATGCTGGTGGTGATTGTTGCTCTGTTCTTCCTGTGCTGGTTGCCCCTCTACTGCGCCAACACCTGGAAGGCTTTCCACCCCGTCTCTGCCCGCCGTGCCCTCTCTGGTGCCCCCATCTCCTTCATCCACCTCCTGTCCTACACCTCAGCCTGTGTCAACCCCATCACCTACTGCTTCATGAACACACGCTTCCGCACGGCGCTGCTCGCCACCTTCGCCTGCTGCTGCCGCCCGCCCTGCCGACACAGACGCCACGTGCTGCGGGATGGAGAGGAGGACGCCATGGCTATGGGGGTGTCCATGTCCAAATTTAGTTACACCACGGTCAGCACTATGGGGACGTGCTGAGGGAGGAACTATTGACTGACTGGGGGACGAGGGGAACATGGGGGGACATGGAGGGAAACCAGAGAGAGATATGTTATGTCATTTCTATACGGAAACTGTTAACCTGCGGTCGGTAGGTATGGGGAGATGCACCCACGGTCTATAGGGAAACTGTTAACCTGCGGTCGGTAGGTATGGGGAGATACAGGTCTATAGGGAAACCAACGCCTGACCATTACTGCAACGCTAATGTCAAGGCAGCCAACGGGGTCAGAGAGATAGTTAGATATATCTATCTGAAGGGATGAACTAAGCATGGGTAAATCAAACCTGTAGTATACACTCAGAAAGGGAAAATTCTCATGACCCATGGAGAATGCTTTCCTAACATACCCACAGGAAAATGATACACCGTTTAATAGTTGCCAAACAAAATAAAATAAGGAAATATTATAGTAGCACAATTTCGCATTAGCATTTGTCCCAAGTGATGGGAAAACAATGTTTTGTTCAATAGCATACAGTACGTATGCCTATGTAGTTATTTCTTTATCACCTGGGACTCATTAAAAAGCTTGCAATCATGTTTACTGATGAATCCCTCATATAGGACGGGGAATTATTATGTGGTTGGGATATAAGGGATATGTGTTGGTAGCACAGGCGGCTGGTGGCACCTTAATTGGGGAGGACGGGCTCATAGTAATGGCTGGAATGGAATGAACGAAATGGTATCGAACACATCAAGCACGTGGTTTCCATTCCATTTACTCCATTCCAGACGTTTTCATGAGCTGTCCTCTCAGCAACTCCTGTGGTTAGTAGGGGGGTGTATACCTGAATGATAAGCTTTAGGGGTTTCGCAGGGCAGTAGCTTGACACGCAGTATCAGTAATACCTTTTACAAAGCTTCTACTTATTGTCACTTTACTTTGGATGTTAAAATGCTGAATATGTGCTTGTTATTAGTGTTGTCAATGTCCTGAAGGTAGGAACTCTGTTGTGCCTGCCTATAAAATGTTGCGCTTTCTTCAACCATTATCTTCAAGCATTATCTGTTTTCTGCACTGTGGACTGTGTCATTGTAAATAGTGTGTTACATTGTGCTCTTAACCAGACTGGATTGGGTGTTGATTGGAGGCCAGACTTTACTGCGACCAAACCAACCCAACTCAACCTTAGTGAAGACAGCAGAGAACACAACTAAGGAATGGGGGCTTTGGAGAGGTACCGTTACTTCATATTTGGGCTGTTAATCTGGATCCAGCTCAATTGTTATCACGGTAGACTGCCTGATTCTCTTTTAGAGGTGCATCTTTGCTTTTTTGAAACAGTATGTGCTCTATGGTCAACTAAAGCGCCATCTGGTCTGTGTATCCACTGCAGGGTTGCTATATGTGTTTGTTGTGTTGCTGCTAACAGGGTGTGTGATGGTACTTAACTGAGCAGGGGACGGACTCAACCGACTGAGTGGCTTACACATTATCTAGGTATAGCCCAAATCACCGGCTTATGCAGCTCTTTAAAAATTATATTATTTGGAGGCTGCGGTTTGAAATTCAAATGAGATGTTTGGAACTGAATTACTGCTTCCTCTGAGTTACCAAACACATCGTTATTATACACTATACTGTCTTGTCATCTGTCTGGCTACAGGGTGGTGCACATGATTCGTTATATTTGATTCTCTCTTTTTGGCATCTCTGTTGGGCAGGTTGGTGTTGTCCTTCATGCATGAGGTTGATCTGGCATCCTAATCCCTATATAGTGCACTACTCTGGTCAAAAGTAATGCACTATATAGGGGACAGGGTGGCATTTCAGACACAGGCCTGAGTCTCTTCCTCATCCACTCTGCTTGTACTAATTGTGTTAAGACCTCAGCCTGTGAGAGTGGAGGTTATACTTCCCTCAGCCCTACTACAACAGAATGCTGTCAATTTCACAAAGAAAGATGTATGGTGTGATTTTTAAGGTCATTTGTGAGGGGCACAGGTCCATAATTTGGTTGAGCAGTACGGACAAGGGACTGTTCCGTGTGGCTGCCCCAAATGTATGTATGGAATCTAAAAGCTCTCATGATTTGTTGAACTCTCCATAGTTGCTATAGTTTTAGGACTAGACCATGTCGAGACAGACCTTTGCCTTAATATAGGAGACTGGGTCAAGAGATGGTGATCCGATGACATGGGACCTTCAACCATCTCTGGAGTGAGACTGTAGAGTTTAGGACAGGGTTTCTCTGCCTGAGTGTTTAGGACAGGGTTTCTCTGCCTGAGTGTTTAGGACAGGGTTTCTCTGCCTGAGTGTTTAGGACAGGGTTTCTCTGCCTGAGTGTTTAGGACAGGGTTTCTCTGCCTGAGTGTTTAGGACAGGGTTTATTTTGGCTTGCAAAACAATTACTCAGTCTTCTATTCACCTATCCTTCTCTTCTCTTTCGCCCTCCTCTCCTTTCCACTCTAAACATTCTCTCTGCTGATTAACGAGCATCTGCTGCTCCCGTTCCTCCTTATCCTCCAGAAAAAAGACAGAGAGCGTGTTGCGTTCAAAAACGTCCCCTCCAGGGAGAGCGGGAGAGAGGGGGAGAGGAGTCACACTCAAAACCTTCACCAGGCTTTACTCAGACGTACACTGTTCACTGATTACTACTCATTCTCAGAGCACCTGAGGCACTCAGATCTGTCCACTGACCTTCTCTGTCTCAAACATTTATCTCTGTCCCCTTTCGTCTGCTAACTGTGGCAGAGACGTCAGAGTCAGATGGAAGGCTTCAGCCTGGAGTGTGTATCCAGGGACAGACTGAGAGCAGAGCAGAGCAGTGAGCTGGGAGGGTTTTCATGCTGACATATAGGCTGGAGAGAGGATGTACTTTAAGCAGATGTCACCCAGATGTCAGAGCAGAGCCAGGGCAGCATGGTGTGGGCGAGAGAGAGGAACTGAATCATCCCTATCTGTCTGTCACACCCAAATGAGCAGCATTCCCATTCATCAGATTCAGCCAATGGAAGGGGACTCCTAAATGTCAACCAAATCATAACACACTGTACTGCTCAAATGACCTCTCTAGCTATTTCCACTTTGGTTTGATTAGTACAAAGATAAATAACACTGACTTACTCTCTATCCCAGTTGTGGCATCATTCTGTTGAACACCCTGAAACAGAGGTAAATGAGCGCGGTCTCTCTCATATATACACACACACACACACACACACACACACACACACACACACACACACACACACACACACACACACACACACACACACACACACACACACACACACACACACACACACACACACACACACACACACACACACACACACACACACACAAAGTGACAGGAGATATTAATGCCTTTACTGGTGGCGTCTGTCTCAGGAATGCTGTATAATTTGATGTCAGTAAGCCTCTATGTCAGTATCACTGAGAGCTAGAGATGCCACTCCTGTCACTTCTCCACTGGAACATGTCATTGATCATCATGGTTGTTTTAACAGAGGAGATCCCCCAGTGACAAATTAAACACTTTGCCCATCTATAATCCTAATCTCAGTTTTTACCTTTGTATAATGAGCGGCTAGACTGATTGCTGCTGTCACGGCATGATTCATTTACTTTGTACAGGGTGATTCATTGTCCCTCCCAATCAACATAGGCTGTCACAGAACTAGTATTGTCTAGTCCTGAATTCAATGCTTTGGAGGTCTATTAGCTGAACACTTTTGGATTAAAACTATGGTGTATGTTCATTTTCAATGGTAAAAGGCCAGAGGATAATATTTCAAGCACACCTCAGGGTTTCAGTCATTTTGTTGTCATACAGTTTGACAGAGAAACACATGGAGTGAAATAGTCATTCCAGTCAATATCATGCAGATGAATTGCAGGCTATGTGTGAGGGTTAAGCTGGCTGTTCTTGGATATTATTGAATTACTGTTCATGTTTCCCATGGGCAGATTAGGGATTAGAGGGCTCTCCTCACGGTAAATACCAGTCAGAACACACTGGCAGACATGCCCTCTGGCTGTATCAACAGTGCACTGCCTTCCCTTCACTCCAGCATACAGACCAACAAGACCCCTAGCTCCTGCAGAGTGTGTGTGTGTGACAAGACTGTGTGTGTGTGTGCGTGCGCGTGTGTGTGAGTGAGTGAGTGTATGTGTATGTGTATGTGCATGCGTCTTTTTGTGAATGGCTTTCAATCGCCATACTTCATATCTTCATATTTGGCACTCTAGATGTCCGTGTGTGTGCATTAGTTACATTATAACGTTAGTCAAGATACTGTTACTGTTTAAGAGACAGTTTTATATTCGGTTTTTATATTTGCATTCATTCAAACTTTGGGGATATTCCATTAGGGAAGTGTCTGTCTAAAGTCTGTGTGATGTAGGGTAGAGTGTAGCATTGTGGGTATTTCTAAGTGTCTGTGTGGACTGTTTGTGCTGCAGGCAGGGGGAAGAGGATGACGTGTTGGGGGAAGAGAAGGAGGAGGAAGAGGAGGAGGAGGGCATATTTAGATCTACTCGAATGGTCCCAGTCTCAAGGCCACCATTTCCTTAAGCATGTGTGTGTGTGTGTATGTGTCTGTGTGTGTGTTTGTGTGTGTCTGACTCATTCCGTTCGACGGGAGTTGAGTTGCGAGGAGGCGATGGAAGCATAAGGGAACTCTACCGTAGAATGTTTGTGGGCTATTTGTGTGTGTGTGTGTGTGTGTGTGTGTGTGTGTGTGTGTGTGTGTGTGTGTGTGTGTGTGTGTGTGTGTGTGTGTGTGTGTGTGTGTGTGTGTGTGTGTGTGTGTGTGTGTGTGTGTGTGTGTGTGCGTAGTTGTAAGTTTATGTGTGTGTAAGTATCCCACTCTGTCTGTGTGTATCATACCAGTGAGAACCTGTGACTGTCCTGACCAGACATATCATGTTCTCTGGGCTAGTGAGTGTGTTTCTCTGCTGCAGTGAGTGTGTTTCTCTGCTGCAGTGAGTGTGTTTCTCTGCTGCAGTGAGTGTGTTTCACTATTGCAGTGAGTGTGTTTCACTGCTGCTCTATTGCAGTGAGTGTGTTTCTCTGCTGCTCTGCTGCAGTGAGTGTGTTTTTATGCTGCTCTGCTGCAGTGAGTGTGTTTTTATGCTGCTCTGCTGCAGTGAGTGTGTTTTTATGCTGCTCTGCTGCAATGAGTGTGTTTCTCTGCTGCAGTGAGTGTGTTTCTCTGCTGCAGTGAGTGTGTTTCTCTGCTGCAGTGAGTGTGTTTCACTATTGCAGTGAGTGTGTTTCACTGCTGCTCTATTGCAGTGAGTGTATTTCTCTGCTGCTCTGCTGCAGTGAGTGTGTTTTTCTGCTGCTCAGCTGCAGTGAGTGTGTTTGTGTTGCGGTGAAGAGCCCTGTATGTTTACATGTGCTTCAGAGTGTGTCGTTTTCCGTTCAGGCTTAGGCTACCCAGCTCTCTGTTAGAAGAGGCCCAACCTGCTCTGCCTCTCTCTCTCTCTCTCCTGTGCCAGCACTAATTTAGAGCTATTATGGTTGTTGTTGCAGCTATTGTCGCATATTTCTGACATGGCAGAGACATGAGAGATGTGCTATCGCTCAAATTTATGGTTGTTTGGTTCGCATGTGAACTTTTGCAGATTTAAAATATGTGCGTGCGTGCGTGCATGTGTGTGATGCACAGCATGAGCCTTTGGCTTGATAGGACTGACTTACTGAATCGGTACTCCTCATGTGTGACAGCACATTTCTCTCTCTCTCTCTGTATCTCTCTCTGCTGGAATAAACTGTGTTAGTGACTGCAGAGATCTGTTCTGCTTTCAGTGTTTAAATATGTATCTGAAACTGGTCTCATCCAGCTGGAACTGCTATTGCTTTCATGTGTAATGTTATTCAATAAAAATAAAGCATATCTTTGTCAACTGTCCGCTATACTTCCTCCGTCAACACTCTAACAACCCTATATGCTATACTATCATTTTCGTATTGCATGATGAGTGAGATGAGAAGTCACTGGACTGTTTAAAAGATAGTAGCCCTATACTGGAACGTACTGGCTGTTTGTCTTCAATATCAGAGCAAATAGAGAGAAACTGTATCAGTCAGCTGCAATATATCGCTCTCTCCTTGGCGGGGTATCTGCCAGATGTCTCTCTACATCTCACCACAGTACAACACACACACACACACACACACACACACACACACACACACACACACACACACACACACACACACACACACACACACACACACACACACACACACACACACACACACACACACACACACACACACACAAAGGCAGTGCTGCAATCTGAGAGGGTAAAATGGTAAGTGCACAGGAACTTTCTCCTCCAGTCAGTTTCCTCCTGCTGACTGTGCAGGTCTTCTCAGAGTGCTCCTACTGGAAACCACAGGCTACTGATGCAGCCTGGTCACACCAGATCGACTTCAGTTCTTCAACGTTTGTCCAGGTCCCCAGGACATCGGGAGATGCTTTCAATACCGTCCTCTAGGGGCAACTGACTGAGTGATGATCTATGTCATCAAAAAAAGCATATGGTTCTCGAACACTTAGAGATTGTCGTTCTTGCAAGAGTTACATAAAAAGAAAAATGAAATGTAATATTTAAAGATGAGCTGTGTTGGAGAGGCCTATGTTGCCACCTACTGTAGTAACAGCAGAGGTGTAGGCATCCTGATAAACAAGAATACACCATTCTCCCTTATATCCCAGCACTTCGACTAAGAAGACTGTTTTATATTGTTGAATTGTACCTTACATCAGTGGGGATTTTAGCATGTAAATCTTGGTGGGGCAAACTTCCACCACATGTTTTTAGATGCATGCCAGCAAACACAACACTAAACAAAAGATTCATTGCATTATAACGGTGACACAATATAACGCTGCCCAAAAAACGTTTAGGGCCGACATAAAGCTGTACCAACAGCAGAGCTTACTTTCCAGCACAATGGAGGGAATCCTTACCACCGCTACACCTGTATCAGCGGAGCCTTGTCTGGCAGCGAAACAATTCATTCAGCCTCGTTTACTACCTTTTTGAAAAACATAGCTGATATGGCTACCATATCTCCCTGGCATATTTCATCATTTATGCAGCAGCATATCAGACATTTTTGGACTCTCCCCTGAAATTTTGGATGTCTACTAAAGGACTGAAGATAAGCGATTGCGCAAGGTCCCCATGAGAGACAGAATACTGAGCCAATCACGGCGCAATGCTCCTATTTTCTGCTGGCCCGCCCCACCACCACAGAAAGCACTGCGCTAGGTGGAAACACCTGCATTTTGGAGCCTTACTCAAGAAAACAAAAAAGAGACCATGGTTGTATCCGGCTTTATTAACTAATTTATATATATACTTTTTCACGTTGTTTGTAAACTGATATGTGACATGTATTAATTCCAAAATAACATGCATGCCCCCCCCAAAAAAATATTTATATATACACTACCGATCAAAAGTTTTAGAACACCTACGTATTCAAGGGTTTTTCTTTATTTTTACTATTTTCTACATTGTAGAATAATAGTGAAGACATCAACACTATGAAATAACACATATGAAATCATGTAGTAACCAAAACAGTGTTAAACAAATCAAATTATATTTGAGATTTGAGATTCTTCAAATAGCTACCCTTTGCTTGATGAAAGCTTTGCACACTCTTGGCATTCTCTCAACCAGCTTCATGAGGTAGTCACCTGGAATGCATTTCAATTCAAATTTCTTTAGGATCGGTGGGTCCCCAGCGGGACGGTTGAGCTAACATAGTCTAATGCGATTAGCATGAGGTTGTAAGTAACAAGAACATTTCCTAGGACATAGACATATCGGATATTGGCAGAAAGGTTAAATTCTTGTTACTCTAACGGCACTGTCCAATTTATAGTAGCTATTAGAGTGAAATAGTACCATGCTATTGTTTGAGATTGCAGAGTTCTGAACATGACAAGTTATTAACAAATTAGGCACATTTGGGCATTCTTGATACAACATTTTTAACAGAAATGCAATGGTTCATTGGATCAGTCTAAAACTTTACACATACACTGCTGTGGCCAAAATCTAATTGCACCTGGGCTGGAATAATAAATTATGGCCTTTCTCTTGCATTTCAAAGATGATGGTACAAAAAAAGGTTGTGTTTTTGTGCTTTGTATTATCTTTTACCAGATCTAATGTGTCATATTCTCCTACATTCCTTTCAAATTTCCACAAACTTAAAAGTGTTTCCTTTCAAATGGTACCAATCAAATGCATATCCTTGCTTCAGGGCCTGAGCTACAGGCAGTTAGATTTGTGTATGCCATTTTAGGCAAAACATTTTTTTAAAGGGTCCAATCCTGAAGAGGTTTAATCCAAGTACATTGCTTATTTCGTATTTACTCTGGTATGATGCCTATAAAAGGTTGACAGAATGTGTGGAGGTTTTTTTCTGACATTTCTGTAATTCTTATTAAGGATTAACGATATCAGTTTGCGCTTAAAGGAAAATTAAATAGCAACCAGTTAGAGTTCATTTGACCTGAAAATATGCCAGCCGCATTCCTGTAACTTTAGAAAATTACCGGTAGCTTTGCAAACCTAATTAATCATGAGACTCTAAGAATATGAGCAAACAAGGGAAAAAAAAGATAGCTGTGATGTTGGGCTCCACAAAGAGCTGAATAAAACCTCTCAGGCTATGTACTACAGTGCATACTGATCTGTATGCCTATTTATTTGAAGGGGCTAATATCCAATTTCCCCTTGAGCGAGACAGGGAGCCGAGAGAGACAGAACATGTGGAAAGAGCAAGAGAGTGATCAACACACGTAGATAAAGGTAGAGAAGGGGAGTAAATTAACATTTTTATGGGCAGCATATCTACGTTAATGTCCCCCTCCCTTCTCCCACACCAATCACCAGATCATTACATCCGACAGTATCCCTATCGAACAACAATGCCTCATTCTGTTTGCAGATTGCGTTCCTCTCGGCTGAAACTATCAGTACCCCCATTGGAACAAACTATTGCCGGGTAATACACAACTGAACGACCAGCGACTTGTAATGACGGTGGCCAAATGAGACGCCAAGATTAAACAATGAGCTCTGGGTGTGGTGTACACGGCTGCTGTGGCTGTTTTACAGGTCTGAGTTATGTTTTGTGTCATAGGGACACAATCCCACCTGGGTTTGAGGTGTTTACTGTGCTGCGTTTTAATGCATGTAATGGGGAGACATTTTGTGTTCCGTTACTGATGGGGATCACATGGGCTGTGTGGATAGGAGCATTCAACGGTGATGATAGCTGGTGCATATGATGGACAAACACACGTACCACACACTCTGTTTTCTAAACATGTCTTTAACAATCTTCTTATACTCTGTAAACGCTCTTGATTGTTTTTCCATTCACTTCTGGGAACTGTTACATTGATTTGATTTACTTATTGACATGAAGACTAATAGCCGATTACATAACGGCAAATAGAAAAACCAATGTCCTTATCCCTGAAACCTGCCTATCATTGGTGATGTCAAGCACCATTAAATCCGTCAATGGTGTTCAGACAGCAACACAGAAGTGACACCAATCTAGCATCCTCCAATCACAGCACAGAAATTAACCTTTGACCCCTTGACAGGGGTAATTGTGTCAGTTGCCCCTGGTATCTGGTTTCTGTTATTTAGTCTATGGCACATTCCTCCTGATATCCTGTGTGTTTCCAAGCAGCACTTACCTTAGCTATGAGGTTTGTGTTTGTTGAGTGATGTGGTGATTGGTGGAGAACTTGTTATGATCGAACAACGTAATGCATTTACGTTTTCAGTACATTTAAACTCAAATCAAAGCAGTAACAATTTGATGCTATGGTTATTTTGTGGAAAACATGACTTTCAAAATAAAAAGAAACTCAAATATGGTCTTAAAGCTAGAATCTGCATTAAGGGAAACAGTGCCACTGTTCGCCACAGCAGTTATTATTTGTTTTTTTAAAGGGGCACTGCAGTTAAAAACGTGATAAAATAAATGATATTTCCACACTCTGAGGTCGAAAAAACATTCTGAAATTGTGAAAATTATGATGACTTTTTGGGTAAGAGCTGTTTGAAAAAAATGCCTGGAATTTCAGCCTGTTCCTTTGGAATGTAACTTTTGGCCCACATCATGACATCACAATGTGATCTGATTATAATAGACTGCTGACTGTTCATCTGGGTAAAGGGTGGGCTCAGTCTACACCATCCTATCAGCCAATCAGGGCTGTGTATTTACATATCTTCAAATGTGTTTCCTAATGCCCACATGATCAGACTGAACATTTCAAGGGCAAAGGAAGTTCATGGAAATAAAAAATAAAAAATATTATTTTCATTAAATACACTCACACAGTGATGTATTAGAAGTACAGCCATGATTTAAAAATAAAATTACAAAGACTGCATCGGGGCTTTAAAAAATAGAGGAGAGGCGCATGCAGCATCATGTATTAAAAAATAATCGCAATACAAGCACATTTAGCAGACGTTCTTATCCAGACCACCTTACAGAAACAATTAGGGTAAAGTGCCTTGCTCAAGGGCACATCGACAGATGTTTCACCTAGTTTCAGGGTTTCAGAGTTTCAAACCAGTGACGTTTAGATTACTCGCACAACACTCCTAACCGCTATGCTACCTGCCGTCTTCTGCTGCTCTATCGAGTGTGCAATGATTTCAACAGACGTCACGCACATGCCTGGTGTGAAAAGGTTTTGCACTGTAGGTAGCATGTAGAGGACTGCTTTCCAGTTCCTTACCCTATTCAACCCACCAAAAATAGATTTGAATGGTACAGTAATTATTAGCACTGTAATTGCTAGACGTTGAAAACATACCACAATTTAAACCCAAACACACAAAGTGCAGGCTTTCAGGCTATGTCTATAAGAAGAGCTTTTATACCTCCTAGTGTGTTTGTGTGTATTGTGTGTTTGTGTGTATTGTGTGTTTGTGTGCATGTGTTGGATTGTGTGTGTGTTACATAGTTCCATCCAATATGTCCTTAAAGTGCAGGAAGCTGTGTGTAATGAGTCAGGTACCAGGGAGCAGTGAGAAAGCTTTTACCGAGAGTAGTTCTGATTGAGTTGATCCATAATCCGCCATGACGCACACACACACACACACGCACACACACGCACACGCACACGCACACAACTCAGGGGAAAAATAAAGATGAAATAGTCACTCTGTGATGTCAGAGTCTAACTCGATGAGTACATTATCCAAACAACCTCAGGTTCCACCTAAGGTGTATCTATCACACACACCCAGCCTGCCATCAAAATAACGTTTTTTTCCTCAGAACCTCAGCTCCATATTTTGCCACTGGTCTCAGCATGGAAGGCTCAGGAACAGTCAAACATGGATATGATTAGAGCTAGTCATTCCAAACAAGATCTCATAGCTTTTTGACACATTTTGGATGAGTCTATTTTTGATGCATTAATTCTGAATGGTTACACGGTTAATTCTGCGTGTTTATAGGGTTAAAACAGAAACAACTAAAAGTGTTAAGTTTATATATTAATATTCCTAGTGGTTAAGGTTAGGGCTATGATTTTGTGATGGTTTAACTAACACGAAATAATTAAATATGACATGCTATTACCATCAAATATTGTATTCTCCCGGCTTGCTACAGCATTAATTCGCTCCCCCTAAGTTCATCACTGAACTATCATTCTGCAGTCTGTTCTACTCTGTACCTTGGCAGACCTCTCTGTGACCTGTGCCAATTATTATCAAACATTTTATTAATTTCAAATTAAATGGGATATTAGGGTAGCTTAAGAACTTATCTGGGGGGATTTAAGGAGATTTGTTAGGCTAGTAACCAAAGCACGTCTGCAGCTTGTGAGCACAGTGTTTAGTGTTTGGTATGGTTTCCCAGCTGTGCTCTGTGACCTGTGTCTTCAGGTGTGACAGTAGAAATGGTGAAGTGATGCTAGAGGATCCACTCCAGTCAAAATCTGTCCATGTGGGAATATAGCTACGTACGTATAAGCAGACCGATAAGCAGACGCCTGCCTTACCATCTTTGGGACAATGATTCGCATTGTTAGGGTGGAGACTATCTCGTCATTAAATAAAGTATCTCTGGTGACAGGTAGCAGGTGAGAGGGCCAGGGGACTCATTTAAAACTTTGCATATGCACAAAATATGCCCCAAAACAATTGTGCGCCAGTTTTAATGCATTAATTGGCAGTTAAAAAAACTGAACTTGATGTGAGAATATGCCTCCCTCAAACTTTAGACCATGTGTACGCACTGTTTCTAGTGGTTGAAGTCTTGCATGGCAAGAAAGCAAAAGTAGACTAGTAGCAGCCTTATGCAGGAATAATGACATCTATTTGCTGTTATTGATTTCATTTCCATGATCATTGCAGAATCAATTCCTCACCTTTTCTGACTGAGATGGTTTCATACTCTGGAAATAGCCTATAGACCTACAACAAATGAGGATAGGCAACCATTCATCCCATCTTCCATTTAACTGGACCCACTTCACTGTAGCCTAGTAAATAGTTAAGCTATTTTAAGTATTTTGCTCTATGCGATCCGAAACCAGTTTAACGGTAGAACAGACAGTTCACCTTTTCCATTAACGTTTTTAGACTACGTCTGAATACTGTAATGTAGCATTTCTTAAGTAGACAATATTTAATTTATAAACATAATACATATATCATAACCACTGCAAAATAAATTCCTCAACTTATGGCCATTAGTTCATATTCCCGAAGTAGCCATACAGCAAATCACCATGCACATCTCACATTTAATTGGACCTAGTAGCCTACTAAATAGAGGTTATATGTATTTCAAGTTTTGCAATATCATAGGCAGTGCGGTTTATAATACAGGTATGCAATCGAATTTAACAGCTGGTCTTTTACATTGAAGTAGGCCTATGTACACAGCAAATTTGAAAGTGTTAATTTAACACCAGGCGTGTTAATTTTAAACACCCGTCCAGTGTTTATGTATGTCCACTGTGTTAATTTAACACATTGTGTAGTGTTATTGAAACACTGAGTGTTAAGATATAACACTTCAGATGTTGGTCAAATGACCCATGGCAGTGTTTTTTTAACACTCATCCAGTGTTTCTATAGGGCCACTCAGTGTTAATGTAACACCTAGGGTAGTGTTCATATTGAAACACTTGGAGTGTTAAAATATAACACTTCAGATGTCATTCAAATGAACCATGGGAGTGTTTTTTCAACACCCAAAGTATTAAGCACCAACATGTTCCAGTGGTGAGGATCAACTCTAGAGAATGCATCATGAAGCTGAATTGACACCAGGAAGTGAGAAGTATTCACACTAGGAAATAACCATTTTGTCTGGTTCGTTCCCACTCAAATCAACGCTGCAAGTTGTGAGTTAAACAGGAGCAATAAAGGATTCCTTACAAGAGTAGTGACTCTGCTTTGTTTCTTTTCTTTAGGCCAAAGTGAAATCAGTGAATCACAGGCGCATCAGAATGAAATCAGTGAATCACCGACACTTCAGAATGAAATCAGTGCATCACCGGTGCATCAGAATGAAATCAGTGCATCACCGGTGCATCAGAATGAAATCAGTGCATCACCGGTGCATCAGAATGAAATCAGTGCATCACCGGTGCATCAGAATGAAATCAATGCATCACCGGTGCATCAGAATGAAATCAGTGCATCACCGGTGCTTCAGAATGAAATCAGTGCATCACCGGTGCATCAGAATTAAACAGTGCATCACCGGTGCATCAGAATGAAATCAGTGCATCACCGGTGCATCAGAATGAAATCAGTGCATCACCGGTGCATCAGAATTAAACAGTGCATCACCGGTGCATCAGAATGAAATCAGTGCATCACCGGTGCATCAGAATTAAACAGTGCATAACAACCGTGGTGGAAATTCTACCCTTAATCAATAATGAGGAGAGGCAAAATTAATAATCAATCAAGGTATTACTTTTATTAAAAGACTTGTTATAACAACGAGGTTGGTCGCCCCACCCCGCAGGTGATGGAGTGAGAGACCCCTGAGTGGAGTTAGCTTCTGGGTTATATACTATCTCAGGATAGGGCAGGATAGGTGCAACTTCAGATATGACGTACAATGGTTCCAAACACTAACCCCACACATCCCTTGCCAGACCTTGGTCCCTGTTACTGATACAAGTATTCTGTGTGTATCCTGTGTATTTCTTTTCTCTCCTTCTCCCCTACTCACAGGTGACCATCATCATTCCCCAATCAGTCATCAATCAGTCGCTAATCAGAAGACACCTGCTCCTTTTCTCCTACCCAATCACAGTCCCTTTCCCTTGGTTTAAAAACCCTGTCAGTTGTTTTCTCTGGAGCTCGATCTCTTTGTGTAGCAATCTCTCTGTAAATGCCATATGTCTGTAGATCTCTTGTGTGGTTTAGGATACATGTTACATGTGTGGTTTAGGATACATAAATAGGCTAATCTAGCTTAGGGGTGTTTTTGGATGCTTATTCTTTCTTTCCTTGGGTCCAGCTCAGCCCCTTTTCCTGCCCCCCCCGTTACCGTGTGTTTGCTAATAAACCAAGTGTTTGACGGTAATTTAGTTGTCTGTGGTTATTTTGTTCTCACTCTTACTTTGTCACTACTATAATTTGCAGGAGTTATGTTACGGGTCTCGTTACCATCCCCCCTAGACTGTCGGGCCAAAGGGATTCGTAACAGTCCCCAAATACAAATAACTTGTTTTGTTCAGTACTAAGAACTTAGGACATTTGTTGTTACTTAGTTACCACCTTGAACTAGGGGAGAGGACAATCTCCCCCTAGGAGGAGGTGACTAATGCACAGACACTGTGGAGACAAGTGATTGGTTCCCCATTACCCACACCATCCCTTCACATGGTTTACAATAAAGACACACAGTTCACATATGGAAACAATGTTTCCTTCTGACCTCCTTTGCCATACTCCCTGCTGATATTCTACATAGCAACAGGGACATGTGATAGATAAGCCTGACTTCTCCCTTCTCTGGACCGCTCAGTACATGTACTATATGAGAACAAGAGTATTTGCAGAGTTTCTATTTAAAACAAGTGGAAGTTCTCCTAACACTAGATATGCAATTTTCCAATTACCGGACTATTACTTAATCATGTCAAAGGAACAACATAAAGGCTGTCATCAGCACCATAAGCACTTTGAAGGACAAAAGCCTTATAGCCATTTCAGATCATCAACTTTGACAACATCAAACACAGTGAATGCATGGTAATGTTCACTGAAATGATCAGTATGCAACTTGTCCAGGGAAACAATAGTCAACCACGATGATCTTAGTTATTTTACAAAAAACTGTTATTTCATGCTCCATCTTAGTGTAAATTGGGATCCCGGTTAGCACAGCGGTCTAAGGCACTACATCTTAGTGCTAGAGGCGTCACTACAGACACCCTGGTTCGAGTCCAGGCTGTATCACAACTGGCCGTGATTGGGAGTCCCATAGGGCAGCGCACAATTGGCCCAGCGTCATCCGGGTTTGGCCGGTTTAGGCCGTCGTTGTAAATAAGAATTTGATCTTAACTGACTTGCCTAGTTAAATAAAGGTCAAATATTTTTTAAATATTTTTTTTTGTCCCTCTCCGTGCCATCCATCTTAACACAGGTGGTAGAGTAAATGGCTTTCTGCATAGTGACCTGAAGTGACGCTGCCAACTCATCATCACCAGTAAAATCACTCAAAAAAAATGCCTTCATCGGTCCATACTGTTACGTCCGTTGTTGGAATTAGACCAAGGTGCAGCGTGGTAGGCGTACATTTTGAATTTATTAAATGAACACCAAAAAAAAACAAGAAAGATAAACGACACGTAAAGTATTTTAGCGCTAACACAGCAACTAACAAAAACAAGTTCCCACAAACTAGGGTGGAAAACAGGCTGCCTAAGTATGATTCCCAATCAGAGACAACGATAGACAGCTGCCTCTGATTGGGAACCATACCCGGCCAACAAAGAAACAGAAAACTAGAATGCCCACCCAAATCACACCCTGACCTAAACAAATAGAGAAATAAAAAGGCTCTCTAAGGTCGGGCGTGACACATACTCAGTATGACTCAATGGGGATGTCTCCCAGTGATGGTCTAGAGCAAATTGGTGTTTTTTGGCAAGGGACTTAATGTTCTGGAAGTTTTTGAGGGTGTTCTTAAAGAGTTTTTGCTCTCTCCACATATGTAATAAAGGACCAATTTGTCTTATGCAAGCTGGGTAATGTATCATAAAGTGATGTTTGGGTATCAAGTTGTGAGTACAACTGTTTGAAAAGTGTATGATGTTCAATTATCAAATGCTTCAGATACACAAATGCTGATTATTTCTAGTCAGATGAGCAGAAAATTCCAATTCTCATTTCCTGGTGAGCTACATCACCCAAAATCTAGGGAACGTTTCTCAGAGTTTAAATATAATTAAGTGCTATGCTATTTCTACTGTTCTGTAGGTTGACTTTAGTTGGCCGGTTTTTGCGCTCCAAGTACCCATAGTCAAATTAGTAGATTCTAGAGAGAAGTGCACGTTTCAAAATAAAATTCAGAGACATATTCAAACAACAATTTTAACTAAAACTGAGCCACCCCTTCAAGAATGTCATGCATTATGTCCACAGAAAAATTACTACAAACATGGAAGTGCTGCAAACTGTTTTGTTTTGAATTTTTCTTTGCACCAGACACAGATGGGAGCTGTGGGTCTGAAAACAACTAATTCAAATGCATTTCAAATTGATCATTACCACGCAAGACAATCTTAGGGTCATCCTGTAAACCGTCTGAGAATTAGACTTTTCTATCAAACAGAACCGGCAAAAGTCATGACCACTGAAGTACTCTGTGAAACCAAGGACTGCATGCATCCGCAAATTGTCTACAGTTATTTGGCAGATAGTGCCAAAACAGTTATTTGGCAGACAGCTGAAAAAGGGAAATTTACACCATCACTCTCCAATTTTTTAACATCATTAACCAAGGGTTCAAGAATGGCATCAAAGTCATATTCCTTTAGATCTTGATAATGAAATAATGACAGAAAATGAATACTAATCACAGCAGAGTTCAACTGGGGTAGTAGATTCCTGTGGACAAAATCAATGGAGCCTATCATGTGAAAACCACGCTTGAATCCAAGCGGGTTGGCAGTTTCAGTCATCATAGTATAATTGGATCTGTAAAGCATTTCTATGTTTTGAGAACAAGGGATGAGTCATAGTAACTTCCATCACAAAAGTATTCTTAAGTGTCTTCCACAGATGTATCCCTAGGTGCATTTTTCAATAACTTTGAGATTTCAGAATTGCAACACATGAACGTCAATGTTTCCAGTATAGGAATATTTACAAAAGTGTCTTTCACTGGGACTTGAACATACATGCCTGTTTGTTTATTTTGCCTGCTATCGTATCTAACTCCCAACACTACTTCTACTGGCTACACACCAATCCATTTTTGGTTGAAGTACTTTGTTCTCTTTGTTTCTGTGTTAAAACTGGCAAATGGGTTTTCTAAGTTCCCCAAACTATCCTTTGCATCCGACATAGAGGGGTTATCCATAGGCATAACAGACTGAACATATGTTTTAATTTGGGAGTGCAGCCCGGTAGTAAGCTCTTCTAAATAACACACTACTGTTGACACAACACTATTTGCAACACCACTAGCTTGCAACTTGGCAATGATGGAGGCACATATATCTTTAGCAAGACTCTGTACATTCTTCTCAAAACGGTCATTTTGAGTCATTGTAAATAAGAATTTGTTCTTAACCGACTTGCCTAAATAAAGGATAAATAAATAAATAAATCATTTTTCTGAAACCTGAGTATGTTGAAAACTGCTGTCTACAACCATCTTGAGCCCAGACCAATCTAAACTTGGTGGAGGGATAGAAGCTATGCTCAAATTAGATATCAATGACTGGCTGTTTCTGTGCAACGCTTGACAACAAAAGCACCGTAACACTTATTTATCTAGTTAAGAAGTTGTCCTCAACTCTACAGCAATGTTGTAGATGGTTGCCTGCACAAATTAGTAGAAGTTGATAAGAGCGTCATCATACGTCAGGTTAAAAACAAAGTGTGCTTTGAACAGTTCATCAAACACACACAAACCACTATTTTCCTGCCAGGGAACAAGCCTCTTGTCCACCACGATGTAGTATCTGTCAATCTTTCCCTGTCTTCTTCCAATGGCAAGGAGATATGGTTGTCGAACATTGCTCCCATTACGATGGTCTTTAATACTGCAGCTTGACCGCAACACACAAAGGGTATTTTTAAGTCACTCTCCACATGGTAAGACAATGAAGAAACAACCCCAAAAAGAAATGACAAAACAATTACTGTGTCATCTCACCTTAAGAAAGTGTACTAGTCTGCCCACAGCATCACTGGCACTGATCTTGGTCCTCTTACCTCGTGCTGGTGGTGGGATGAGATGAAGCAGCAGTAGGGAGGACATATCATTGTCCCAGTCTGAGGGCAAGAAAAGGCAAACACCCCAAATCACATAAAACAACATCGCTGAGTTTAAAACATTGCATTACCCAAGAGAGAATCCACTTACTGGTTTCACTGTCATTCTCTGGCAGTTTTTCTGTGGACTTCAGGAGCCAACACAAATTGGTAGTCGTAGTCAGGGATTTGCCAGTTTGATGACTTTAGGCTTCAATACAGTGTCCCACTTTTCAAGGAGCTTAGAGGATGTTTCATCGTCAAACATCAGCAAAAAGTCCTGATTCACCTAAAACAAAGTGGATCAACTCACCTTCATGACCAACACAAAATAATGTTCTCAATCAGACAAAGTAGTTCTGATTCCAAGACATACTACATCACTCACCAATTCCGATGTCCAGAAGCCTGGGAATGACCGTGAGGACGTCTGTGCTTCTTTCTGGACTATAAACTAGTTCCTGGCAATACTGGAACACCTCCATCTACTGGTAGATTTGTTTTTCATTGGCAGAGTGTACAAGGAATGATATGGCCTCCCTGCAAGCATCACCAACAAGCTGGTGGTCCAGGCCAGTCTTTCTCTTATGGGTTGGGCCCTCGACTGGGGTGAAATACTCTTCTTGATGGGTCGAAGTGAAGTCTTCCTTGATACTGTATTCAGGCAATAATTCAGATATTATTTGCCAGTGTCAGGATCATAGAAGTTGTCATGCCCTGACCTTAGAGAGCCTTTTTATGTCTCTATTTGGTTTGGTCAGGGTGTGATTTGGGGTGGGCATTCTATGTTTTGTTTTCTATGTTTCTTTATTTCTATGTTTTGGCCGGGTGTGGATCTCAATCAGGGACAGCTGTCTATCGTTGTCTCTGATTGGGAATCATACTTAGGTAGCCCTTTTTCCCTCCTTTCAGTGTGGGTAGTTAACTTTGTTTGTGGCACTTAGCCCTCGTAAGCTTCACGGTTGTTTAGTTTGTTTCTTGTTTTGTTGGCGTCATTCCAAAATAAAGGATATGTACGCTCACGACGCTGCACTTTGGTCCACTTCTTTCAATAGCCGTGACAGAATTGTTCCTTAGATGTGGGAAAAGGTGACCAACATGGTAGTCA
The DNA here is from genome assembly GCF_016432855.1 of Salvelinus namaycush. Classification (NCBI taxonomy): domain Eukaryota; kingdom Metazoa; phylum Chordata; class Actinopteri; order Salmoniformes; family Salmonidae; genus Salvelinus; species Salvelinus namaycush. The sequence goes on from NC_052319.1 coordinate 33,052,666, forward strand.
AATGTTTATTATTTTTAGACTTGATTCTATGACTGATGCCCCTTTCAGTCCACAGAACAAGTGTCTAAATATTAAAGCATGCATGTTCTACCAGCACTTGCATAGCCTTTGGCGGAAAAAGGATCTCTCAACGAAGGAAAGAGTGTCACAATTCCAAGAGCATAAGGTTCTCTCTGTTGGCGAGTGGGAAGCCTCCTGCTCAAAAACAGTAAAGCATACACACGCCAAATATGTTTAACCAAAGTTTTGTTGATGAAGGTACTGTATCTTTCCACAGTCTCATAATGATGCCAAATTACATTAATGAATAGTTTGTTTTGTCCATTGTTTGTGGCCAGATTGGCTAACGAGAAGCTTACCCTTGCATCTCTTTCACGTGGCTGACTAAGATGGCAATCATCTCTCCTTGTTCTGTGGTCCAATGTTTTGGTTGTCTGGTACTCTTCTAATACGTCTTACCCACCAGGTCTACTAGTCAGAGCATCTCAGACCATCTATTAAGACAAGAGAAAAGTTTAACAATTTAGGGTTGGTTTCTGTTGTTGGAATCTCCATGAAGAGCAAACACAGAAATGGCATTATCAACATCTAGTATCAGTATTCATACCCCTTTTGCTGCTGCGGAGTCGATGGCCTTATCTCCTAAGGTTGTGTTGGCCTTTTTAGACTGTCTTTCTGGAGATCTCAGGTCTAAATCACTTGACGAGAGGGATAATGTGTCTGTGGAGGAACTAGGTGTTGAACAGCCTGCAGGAGAAACGTCTCAACACAAACAATGGATCAAAGCAATCAAATCACATTTTATTTGTCACATGCTCCAAATACAACAGGTGTAGACTTTACCGTGAAACGCTTACTTACAAGCCCTTAACATACGAGCCATGTTATTTTCTCACAACATTTAAAAGATTAACTAAAATCCCCATAATTGACTGCTTTCTACTTTCAAGTAAAACATTTCAGAAAAACCCTGACTGACTGCATTTTGAATGTGGTACATTTTTGTGAATGTCCTCAAATTTTAAACTTCAGCTGGTAATCTCGGTTGCAGTAATTCTCTAATAATCATACTCCTTCCATATTTACATGAACTCTATTATCAAGGCTCAGGAGAAGACCCAGATGCAGACAGTTTCGAAGTAACACAAGTTTATTACAAAACAGGGGGAAGGCAAACAACAGGTCAAGGGCAGGCAGAGGTCAGTAATCCAGAGCAGAGTCCGAAAGGTACAGAACGGCAGGCAGTCTCAGGGCAGGCAGAGGTCAGTAATCCAGAGCAGAGTCCGAAAGGTACAGAACGGCAGGCAGTCTCAGGGCAGGCAGAGGTCAGTAATCCAGAGCAGAGTCCGAAAGGTACAGAACGGCAGGCAGGCTCAGGGCAGGCAGAGGTCAGTAATCCAGAGCAGAGTCCGAAAGGTACAGAACGGCAGGCAGGCTCAGGGCAGGCAGAGGTCAGTAATCCAGAGCAGAGTCCGAAAGGTACAGAACGGCAGGCAGTCTCAGGGCAGGCAGAGGTCAGTAATCCAGAGCAGAGTCCGAAAGGTACAGAACGGCAGGCAGGCTCAGGGCAGGCAGAGGTCAGTAATCCAGAGCAGAGTCCGAAAGGTACAGAACGGCAGGCAGGCTCAGGGCAGGCAGAGGTCAGTAATCCAGAGCAGAGTCCGAAAGGTACAGAACGGCAGGCAGTCTCAGGGCAGGCAGAGGTCAGTAATCCAGAGCAGAGTCCGAAAGGTACAGAACGGCAGGCAGGCTCAGGGCAGGCAGAGGTCAGTAATCCAGAGCAGAGTCCGAAAGGTACAGAACGGCAGGCAGGCTCAGGGCAGGCAGAGGTCAGTAATCCAGAGCAGAGTCCGAAAGGTACAGAACGGCAGGCAGTCTCAGGGCAGGCAGAGGTCAGTAATCCAGAGCAGAGTCCGAAAGGTACAGAACGGCAGGCAGGCTCAGGGCAGGCAGAGGTCAGTAATCCAGGGTGGTCAGGGCAGGCAGAGGTCAGTAATCCAGGGTGGTCAGGGTAGGCAGAGGTCAGTAATCCAGGGTGGTCAGGGCAGGCAGAGGTCAGTAATCCAGGGTGGTCAGGGTAGGCAGAGGTCAGTAATCCAGGGTGGTCAGGGCAGGCAGAGGTCAGTAATCCAGGGTGGTCAGGGTAGGCAGAGGTCAGTAATCCAGGGTGGTCAGGGTAGGCAGAGGTCAGTAATCCAGGGTGGTCAGGGCAGGCAGAGGTCAGTAATCCAGGGTGGTCAGGGTAGGCAGAGGTCAGTAATCCAGGGTGGTCAGGGCAGGCAGAGGTCAGTAATCCAGGGTGGTCAGGGTAGGCAGAGGTCAGTAATCCAGGGTGGTCAGGGCAGGCAGAGGTCAGTAATCCAGGGTGGTCAGGGCAGGCAGAGGTCAGTAATCCAGGGTGGTCAGGGTAGGCAGAGGTCAGTAATCCAGGGTGGTCAGGGCAGGCAGAGGTCAGTAATCCAGGGTGGTCAGGGCAGGCAGAGGTCAGTAATCCAGGGTGGTCAGGGTAGGCAGAGGTCAGTAATCCAGGGTGGTCAGGGTAGGCAGAGGTCAGTAATCCAGGGTGGTCAGGGCAGGCAGAGGTCAGTAATCCAGGGTGGTCAGGGCAGGCAGAGGTCAGTAATCCAGGGTGGTCAGGGTAGGCAGAGGTCAGTAATCCAGGGTGGTCAGGGCAGGCAGAGGTCAGTAATCCAGGGTGGTCAGGGCAGGCAGAGGTCAGTAATCCAGGGTGGTCAGGGCAGGCAGAATGTTCAAAACCGGGAAAGCTAGAAAACAGGAACTAGAGACAGACAGGAGCACGGGGAAAATCGTGGGTAGGCTTGACGAAACGAACTAGCAACAGACAAACAGAGAACACAGGTCTACATACACTGGGCATAATGGGGAAGATGTGCGACACCTGGAGAGGGGTGGAGACCAGCACAAAGACAGGTGAAACAGATCAGGGTGTGACATCTATAGTGTTTTCGTGCATGGTTTTCAATTAATTAAGAGAGTTGTGGCGTTAACCTGTGGGTTACACTGCTGACTTGGCCCAGCTAACCTTTAATGACGCCAAACAGATGTACTTTCTGTTACTTTATATAACCAGCCAATTACATTTCACACAATGCATGTTATGACTACATACAAAAGGAGTCCGATCCGTCGTGTGCTCTAATGGTTCATTCATGATAAAACCATATTTCGCTATTATTACTAAAGATCACCTGGCGCAGTCAATTTGACATTGTCATTTTATGGTGTGAGGCAGTTAGATTCTTTAAATTCATAGAATTATAGATGACCGTTTCCTTCTCTGCCAGCAATATAATATGGGACCGTTTAATCTGACACACACACACACACACACACACACACACACACACACACACACACACACACACACACACACACACACACACACACACACACACACACACACACACACACACACACACACAAACTGTTGGCCTGATGGTGGTGTGTGTAGGGTAGATATACCAGAGATTCTGTGGTGTGTGTAGGGTGGATATCACAGAGATTCTGTTAAACTGCCAAGGCTGAACACTGTACCCCATCAAGGCTATGCCTGATATGTTCCATTATCCTAACATGATCTTATGTTCCATTATCCTAACATAATCCTATGTTCCATTATTCTAAATAATGCGTTATCTACACTGTATATTGTGATAGTGTTATGTGAGTGTTTTCCTCAAGACCATAATGTTGTGTTTCTGTAGTGGTAGAAACAGCAAAGCCCTGCCAGGGGAAACAGTGTGTTCAGTCTCCATAGCAGGTGTGCTGGGCTCTCAGACCACCTGCTCCAGACCACCTGCTCCTGTTTACAGGCCTCTGGAGGATACGTGTGTGACCAGACTACATACTCCAGCCACTCTGGAATAACCAAGCTTTGCTGAAATATGTATAGCTAATCTGTAGCTTCTATTTTCTATTTTCTATTTACTCCAAGGCTGCCTTACTGTTTTGTTTTCCTATTCCATAAATACCATATCTAGATGAATAGTGAAACCCATGACAACGTAACGTCAGGACCTTAACCCAGCATCGCTAATTTGTTTGTAGATATTTTTCTCTTTAAAAATACATTAGAAGAACCACATTCCTTTTTTACATCCTTTGCATTACAAGTAGCTGTCAGTGAATAAGCTCTGACGTTCACATCATTGCCGAAATGAGTCCCAGGTGACGTTCTGATGAAAGGTTTCCTGTCTGCGTTATGCTGGATTGATTAGCGTAATTGGTCTGTGTTGTGTGGCTACGATCGGAGCGGGCCCATCGGAGGTTCTGATGTCAAGGTTTTGATCCATCTTTATCCGTGGTGAGACACGGGCTACTCTGACTACGAGTATATGTCAGAGCGATGGAGTTCCATGACGGCGGCTGAAAGAAAAGCAGCTCAACACATCATCTTTCTCTCTCTATTTACACATGGATTTATTCATTCACTTAATTATTTATTAATTTATTCGGTTTTTGATATTCCCAGGTGCCTGCCGTAGTTTCACGGTCTGTCCAGGACTATGAAGACCCTCTGTGTCATCCCTGGAGCAGAGCAGTCTCAATGCATCTCCTGTCTCTCCCAGCCAAACCAAGTCTGTCAACGCTTCATACACACAACTCTGTTATGACAGGAAGCACTGCCGCAGGCTATGTTTGTCCATCAATCAATCCTGTCCCTATAAACTAAATCATGCCAGAATGTGCTTCAAAGAGTTCCACCCAAAAAACAAGTGACAGTTTTCCATTCCCTATGGGCCCAGCCAGACAGTCTAAAGGTTTGTCTGAAGGCGTTGTCTTTGAAATAATCAACAAAGCAGGCAAAAAGCAGTATAAACTGAAGAACATGTTTTAAAGGTAAGGTTTTAAAATGATACATAATAGATTTATGAAATAAGTGTATTCATCGGTGTTCAGCATGACCTTAGAGCGATTCAAACACACTTTGTGTATTTCTGAGCACCTCCAAGAGGTATAATAATTACTAATGGTCTAGTTCATTTAAACAGAAACAAAAGTAGTGAGGTTGGTTGGGGAGGATGGGGGGGTGGTAATCCGCGGTCATCTATCAATCCAAAGGTTGCGTGTTTGAGTAATGTAGGGGACAACTGTAGCATTTTAGCTAAACCTTCCCCAAGTTCACCTAACCTGCTACGTAGATTCACCTAACCTTCGTCCTTTTAGTTCTCTTATCCTTTCACGTGAATTATCCTAACCTTCGTCCTTTTAGTTCTCTTATTCTTTCACGTGAATTATCCTAACCTTATTCCTTTTAGTTCTCTTATCCTTTCACGTGAATTATCCTAACCTTCGTCCTTTTAGTTCTCCTTTCACGTGAATTATCCTAACCTTCGTCCTTTTAGTTATCTTATCCTTTCACGTGAATTATCCTAACCTTTGTCATTAGTTCACCTTACCAGCAACGTAAATTGCCCTTGTAATTCTCCTTTGTTGTTTTGATGCAACAAGTAACCTGGTCTCAGAGAAAATACATATAGTACTTTACATCCTCCAAGACATATGATAAGTTATATCATCCAATTTGTATGCTATTTCACAATCCAGGTAAAACGTATGATATTATACGTCCTCTAATTCGTATATTGACGATCGCTATTCCATTCATAATGAAACATGGAATTGTTCCATGAACTGTTTGATGTGTTCTTTGTGCTTTGTTAGAATAACAGGTCATCATTTTCTCAGGATCTTTTATCTTCTCTAGTGGCCTCACCTTTCTCAGCTCTGGTGAAAATCAATGTTTGAATATGACATTAAAAAATGTACCATCCATTCAATGGATAAAAAGCGATGAGAGTCAATTCCCGGGCCGACAGGCCCTCTCCCAAACCATCACCAGAGATAGATCACACTAACCTATCCGGCATGGCACTGACAGGAATGTCAGAATGTCTACAGGGAATCATGTAGGGAATGATGTGAATAAAACATATTTTCTGACAGCTAGGCTACTTAGTATGCAATGTATGAAGGTAAAAGACAAAACGGTTTTATCCACTTTAATTAATGTCTATCTCTTGTAATGGGGGTTCTGTAAGTTAATGTATTGTTTCAAATTTGATTGAACTTAAGTACTTACATCATTAGACATGTCAGATAAGTCAGTATTTAATTTTAAATGATTTCATGGGGATCCAATGTCATAACTGCACTTAAGGAGTCCATATTCAATAAATGGGAAAAAGCAGAGGATATTCATATAAATCACACAGATTGCAGATTGCGACTGGCATTTAATTGCTTGATTTTAGTAGACAACCTTCTTTTCTGGGTGTGATTACTGGTATTAACCATGTCAGTCAGCTCTCTCTCTCTCTCTCTCTCTCTCTCTCTCTCTCTCTCTCTCTCTCTCTCTCTCTCTCTCTCTCTCTCTCTCTCTCTCTCTCTCTCTCTCTCTCTCTCTCTCATATGAAAGGATGTAAGGACAGGTCAATGGCAATAGAGGAAAGATAAACTCCTACAGTATAGTGCTGAGAGAGGGTCAGGTCCCTCTGGAAGGGATCTTCAGTGGATGTGACGAGTCATCCAAAGTCTAGGGTCCACTCCTATGTTTGACTATGGTGCTGTAGTCAGAAAACATATTTCTAGAGGTGTGTATTGGATTACTCAAATGTGGTTTCAAAGGTTCTTACTTCATTCATTAGAAATGGACAAAAATACAAAAATAACCTACCTAGTGTTGATCTCTGATCTAATTTCATAATTGTTTACAGTTTTGTTTTCAGTATATTAAGGGAAATAACTGGATCATTATAGCTTAAACAGATTAATTACAGGATGAAAATAACAGCACAGTGTCCTTAAATACAGTCACTCATGTGGTCAAGTTAAAGGTGGACACAGTGTGTGTGTGTGTGTGTGTGTGTGTGTGTGTGTGTGTGTGTGTGTGTGTGTGTGTGTGTGTGTGTGTGTGTGTGTGTGTGTGTGTGTGTGTGTGTGTGTGTGTGTGTGTGTGTGTGTGTGTGTGTGAGAGACATTGACCTATGAGGAAAGGTGAGAAGAGAGTGAGAGGAGGAAGAGAGTTAGGTTTCAATTGGGATCTTGCTTTACTGGATTTCACAATACACCTCCGAAGGTGTCATCCTGACATATTCTCACAGTGAACAATGTGTGAATAGAGTCAACTCATTTTACTCATTGGAGGTCACAGACCTCATATCTGTCTATCTGTACTGTACAAGGGGACAAGCTGAAAGAATGAAGAAAGAGAGAGTGATGCAGGCAGATCCACAGATAGGAAGACATATGGGTAGAGAGAAAGAAAGAGCGGTGAAGAGGAGGAGAGAGAAAAATATCTCCCTCAGCTCAGAAGAGACCTCCCCAGATGGGACCTTCCTGTTCTATGTAGCACTCCAACACACCTCTGTTTGGTTCTGTCGCTCCATCCACCTCTTCAGGAGAAGCCTGTAAGTAGTGCTGATGGATCTCATTAACAGAGATCCAAGTCTGCTCTGTGACTGCAGCAGCAGCTCAGGGCTGTAATGCCTCTACCAGGAGGAGGAGAGCTGGAGGGGAGGGAAACCCAACAGGATGAAGAGCGGGCTGCTGGGTTAATTGAATGTTGATGAGGTGCGTCAGAACTATCATGCCCCAGGCATGCAGGAAGGACATATTCATAGTTAATAACTCCAATCACCTGGGCTCTCGTCCTCCCTGGTCAGAAAGTTGTTTCTGCAGCGCATCACTGCAGTAACCATTGTAGTGTTAAATAATATAACAATCTACATTTAATTAACATGACTATCTGACTCCATTTGATATTATAGTAAAACCATGTGCAATCAAGTATTTATTATGCATTTAAATAAGACTATTAAATCACTTAGTAAAATGAACGGATTCACATACAAGGCATGAAGCTTAAGTTACAAAGCAATACTGACATTAACAAAGCATTCACAGTTACAGTCATATTGTAACGGCTGATTTCCTCCTCTTCGTCTGAAGAGGAGGTGTAGGGATCGGACCAAGATGCAGAGTGGAAAGTGTCCATGTTTTATTAACAAAATAACCTGAACACTAACGAAACAAAATAACAAAGAGAGTCTAACCGAAACAGTCCCGTGTGGCACGAACACTGACACGAAATACAATCACCCACAAAAACCCAACACCAAACAGGCTACCTTAATATGGTTCTCAATCAGGGACAACGATTGACAGCTGCCTCTGATTGAGAACCATATCATTTCAAACACAGAAATAGACTAACCAGACACAAAACATAGAATGCCCACCCAACTCACGTCCTGACCCACTAAAACAAACAATTAACACAATAACTAGGGTCAGAACGTGACACATATACATATCCTCAGGTTAACTTACAAGACAAAGCATGAACAAATAGATGCCTACAGTACTAGGGCAAAGACCTAGATGCCTAGGAAATGACAAAATATCATACAGCAGTTCAAAATGAACCGGATAAAGGATAAGAGAGAAAACAACAGACCTTGTCAATATGTATATATTATTATTTGTATTATTATTATTATTTTGTTTTTGTTGTTTCATTTGCTTCACTTTGACATGCACTATTGGAGATCAGAGCTTAATAATGTCACTGGAAGTGGCTAATAAACTCTAGTAGAAATGACACTAATAAATACGTTTTTTGTCCCTCCGCATAAATCAGCTGTGTGTGTGTGTGTGTGTGTGTGTGTGTGTGTGTGTGTGTGTGTGTGTGTGTGTGTGTGTGTGTGTGTGTGTGTGTGTGTGTGTGTGTGTGTGTGTGTGTGTGTGTGTGTGTGTGGAGGCTGCTGAGGGGAGGACGGCTTACAATAATGTTTGAAATGGAGTAAATGGAATTGTATCAAACACATTTGTTCACCATTCCAGTAAACTACTGCTACAACTCATTTCTACCTCCACCCCTCCCTCTATCCTCCTTTCCTTCCCACATCATATTGTACCACATCATATTGTACCACATCATATTGGGAGGTGCAGGTGATCCCAGTAATAATCAGGGTCCCTTTGGATCTAGGACGCAGTCCTTACCCGATGTGTCACACAGCGATGACTAGTTTGATCCACTACCTGCCTGACAAACAAAGTTGTGTTAGTTAGAGGGAAGGAAATAAAGTGAGCGAAAGAGAGAGAGAGAGAGAGAGAGAGAGAGAAAATCAGATGTAATCATCTGTCACTTGACTAATTACAGTAATAACAGCCAGTATGAAGATGAATGTCTTGTTTTTCTACCTGCATCAACCCAGTGGAGTTAACACTATACTCTCTCCACTCTACACAAAGCAGTGCAGTTTCTCTGAGCAAATTGTTTATTATTTTCTCTCACAGTCCCTGTACTGGTTGAATCAAAATCTCATGACCTTTAACCTTGAGGTAGTAATGTATTTTGTTTTTAAAATGTAATTTCCCTTTTGTACCCAGCCATGGATAAAGTTAAAACATTTGACTTAATGCAAAAATGACAGAATTAGAGGAACAATTTTCCAAAACACAATGCTAATGACTCTCCCAAAGCTTCAGTTGACCAGAATTGAATTGACACTTTCTGCTATCTGTTTTGACAAATCACCTGACACACATTTAGACCTTTAGGTCAATCCTAATTGGACCGACAGATTTTATATGTCATCAGACAGATGGAGAAATGACCCATAATTGACTTAAGAGGGGAGGGCATTGATTTACTAATCAGCCTCTCCATCACTTGACATCAGTACTGATGACAGCAATGACCACTGTGTCACGCCTCACCTTCCCCCCCGGTCCCCAAGGAGTCACACTGTCGACATGGCGACACCGGGAAAAAGGTAACCTGTCTGTTCCGTCCACCAGGGGCGTTAAGAAGAAATCTTACCCTACGAGGTCCAGAACCTGCTGGTTTTCTCTTCTACCTGACAATTAATTGCACCCATCCACGTGGGGTCCCAGGTCTAATTCAGTGCCTGATTAGAGGGGAAGAAAGAAAAAAAAGTGTTACAACTTGCTTTCTCGGTCCAGATTTGAATTTGAGGGCTCTATACCATCGCACTCCTATAGTCTAGAGGGCTATGACATCATAGCATGACCCATAATGGGGCTCAGCTGGGTCCAATCTATTACACTAAGTCTGTGTCTAGCCCTGAATTACCACAGCAGAACCACTGTTTCTGTTCACTCACTAACTCAGCCACTCATCCCGCTAGGCTCTATGGATTTCACTGTAAATAATGGCACCTTGCTGATGGGCTGGATCTATTCAATCCATTCTAAATCCCTCAGGAGACAAGTGGATGTAATTCTACTTTCCTGTTATACATGTGTCCCCTAAGTGAACAGCTTTTCTGCTTGATAGGTTTTAGGACATCGATAAGTCATGTCCTCTGTGAGGTTTCTGAGAGATGTGATACGTCTAAGCATACAGAGTATGTGATTACACAAGTCGTTATGTTTTCTAGCTGCCATTTGTCAAGTAGAGAAATGCTCTATGAGATGCATCACTCTAAGTCTTACTATTAAATTCCTATTCATTCTTCCATATCCATTCCGTTTGAGAACACACATTGTAGAACAATGTTTTTTATAGGCTGAGGGTCTCTTAGCTCTGCGGTTGTTTTACAAGCAGTGGTGAGACATATTAAGTACTGTACCGCTGATGTGTTGAGGTAATTCAAGGTGATGATTTGAATAGTGACACAGCTTGTGGTTGTTCAAGGAGGCCCTGGCATTTGATCCATTTTACAAAGTTAAATAGGTGTGTTTATAAACCTGTTACTGTTGTGCAGACATAGGCAAGGGTGACTGTATTTTTTATTTTATTTCACCTTTATTTAACCAGGTAGGCCAGTTGAGAACAAGTCCTCATTTACAACTGCGACCTGGCCAAGATAAATCAAAGCAGTGCAACACAAACAACAACACAGAGTTACACGTGGAATAAGCAAACATACAGTCAATAACACAATAGAAAAAGTCTATATACAGTATGTGCAAATTAAGTAAGATTAGGGAGTTAAGGCAATAAATAGGCCATAGTGGCAAAATAATTACAATTTAGCAATTAAACACTGGAGTGATAGATGTGCAGTAGATGAATGTGCAAGAAGAGATACTGGGGTACAATGGAGCAAAAATAAAAAAAGAACAATATGGGGATGAGGTAGTTGGGACGGCTATTTACAGATGGGCTATGTACAGATGCAATGATCTGTAAGCTGTTCTGACAGCTGATGCTTAAAGTTAGTGAGGGAGATATGAGTCTCCAGCTTCAGTGATTTTTGCAATTCGTTCCAGTCATTGGCAGCAGAGAACTGTAAGGAAAGGCGGCCAAAAGAGGAGTTGGCTTTGGGGGTGACCAGTGAAATATACCTGCTGGAGCGCGTGCTACGGGTGGGTGCTGCTATGGTGACCAGTGAGCTGAGAAAAGGCGAGGCTTTACCTAGCAAAGACTTATAGATGACCTGGAGCCAGTGGGTTTGGCGACGAATATGAAGCGAGGGCCAGTCAACGAGAGCATACAAGTCGCAGTAGTGGGTAGTATATGGGTCTTTGGTGACAAAACGGATGGCACTGTGATAGACTGCGTCCAATTTGCTGAGAAGAGTGTTGGAGGCTATTTTGTAAAGGACATCGCCAAAGTCAAGGATCGGTAGAATAGTCAGTTTTACGAGGGTATGTTTGGCAGCATGAGTGAAGGAAGCTTTGTTGCGAAATAGGAAGCCGATTCTAGATTTAATTTTGGATTGGAGATGCTTAATGTGAGTCTGGAAGGAGAGTTTACAGTCTAACAAGACACCTAGGTATTTGTAGTTGTCCACATATTCTAAGTCATATTCTAATTCATATTCTAATATTCTAAGAACCGTCCTGAGTAGTGATGCTAGACGGGCGGGCAGGTGCGGGCAGCGATCGGTTGAAGAGCATGTATTTAGTTTTACTTGCATGAGCAGTTGCAGGCCACGGAAGGAGAGTTGTATGGCATTGAAGCTCGTCTGGAGGTTTGTTAAAACTTCTTAGTGATCCCTTCGCGCGCCAATCCCATTAACGGGATTGATTTGACAACACCCAGTGAAATAGCAGCACTCCAAATTCTAAAATAGAAATAATCATAATAATAATTCATAAATCATTCAAGTGTTATACATCGGTTTAAAGATTAACTTCTTGTTAATCCAGCCACAGGCTTTACGGCGAAAGCAAACCATGCGATTATCTGAGGACAGCACCCAGCGTACCAACACATGAAAATCATATTTCAACCAGCCAGGCGCGACTCAAAAGTCAGAAATGACGATATAATTCATGCCTTACCTTTGAAGATCTTCTTCTGTTGGCAATTCAATATGTCCATTAAACATCACAAATGGTCCTTTTGTTCGATAAATTCTGTCGTTATATCCCCAAAATGTCAATTTATTTGGCGCGTTTGATTCAGAAAATACACCAGTTCCAACTCGCGCAACATGACCAGAAAGTATCTAATAAGTTACCTGTAAACCTGATCCAAACATTTCAAACAACTTTCCTAATACAACTTTAGGTGTTTTTAAACGTAAATCATCGATAAAATTTAAGAAATAAACAGTGTTCAATAGCGGACAAAAACAAAGTGGAGCGAGCTTTCAGGTCGTGCGCCCCAAACACAACAGTACACTTGGCTCTACTCCCAGAAAGGAAATGGCTACTTCTTCATTTCTCAAAGGAAAAACATCAACCAATTTCTAAAGACTGTTGACATCTAGTGGAAGCAATAGGAACTGCAACCAAGTGCCTTAGAAATCTAGATCCACATAGAAAAATCATTGAAAACTGTCACACCCTGGCCTCTGTTATATTGATTTTCTTTATTAGTTTAGTTAGGTCAGGGTGTGACATGGGATGTTTGTGTGTTTTGTCTAGTTTAGGGTGTGTGTATTGTTTAGGGGGTAGTGTATGGGGTTGTGTTCAGTATAGAGGTTTAGGAACGTCTATGGTTGCCTGGTTTGGTTCTCAATCAGAGACAGCTGTTTATTGTTGTCTCTGATTGGGAGCCATATTTAAGGCAGCCATGGGCTTTAGGTGATTGTGGGTAATTGTCTATGTCTAACGTTAGTAGCTGTGTGTGCACTTTCGTTTGTAGCTTCACGTTCGTGGTTTATTAGTTTGTAAAGTGTTCGTTTTGTCTTCGTCTCCAATAAAAGAAGATGTATTCATATCACTCTGCGTTTTGGTCCGATCCATGCTCCTCCTCAGACGAGGAGGAGAACGAACGTGACAGAAAACAGTCACCTCAAATACCAAAAAATTCCTGGATGGTTTGTCCTCGGGGTTTCGCCTGCCAAATAAGTTCTGTTATACTCACAGACATAATTTTAACAGTTTTAGAAACTTTAGAGTGTTTTCTCTCCAAATATACCATGACCATTATCTACCAGTATATGCATATCCTAGCTTCTGGGCCTGAGTAGCAGGCAGTTTACTTTGGGCACGCTTTTCATCCGGACGTGGATCAGAGAATCACCAGCAGCAAGAGTGACATCATTGATGTATACAGAGAAAAGAGTCGGCCTGAGAATTGAACTCTGTGGCACCCCCATAGAGTCTGCCAGAGGTCCGGACAACAGGCCCTTCGATTTGACACACTGAACTCTGTCTGAGAATGAATGATAAATGAGGAGAGGGGAACACACATTAGAATGTATGCTTATTCTGAAATAGACAAGGGATTGCAAACAGTTCTGAGATTACGTATTTCTGCAGAAACAAGCACAATACAAGCGATCCAGAGGAGGCTGGTGGGGGGAGTTATATGAGGATAGGCTCGTTGTAATGACTGGAATGGACTTAATGGAAAGGAGTCAGTCCTGATTAGTTTCATGACATATTGCTTTAGAAAAAAGCATCTAATGGATGGCAATATATACACATTCCAGAGGAGGCTGGTGGGAGGAGTTATAGGATGAAGGGCTCGTTGTAATGGCTGGAAGGGAATGAATGGAACGACGTCAAACACATCAAACACATGGAAACCATGCGTTTGACTTGTTTCCATTCATTCCCTTCCAGCCATTACAACGAGCTTGTCCTCCTATAACTCCTCCCACCAGCCTCCTCTGACTCATTCAAATGAGCATTACCTTTTCCCATTGCAAACGTAGACCCGTGCCCTGCTGCGTGCATCTTTAGCTAAAAACCAGTGAACCAGAACAGACACCTGGCTCCTACTCTGTTGAGGCTGCCAATCATCCAAATGAACATCAATACATTACACTTGATACAATCAGCATAGCGATGAATATCCCTTCAGCACTAGCACACAATACGAAGGGTCTATCCGAGGAGAAAAAAAATATTCTGTCTCGTCCAGGGTCATGAAAAATGATATTACTCTGTGGTGACTTCCTGAACCCTTTATCTTCACCACAACACATTTCCTGCATGCGGTTTCCTGACTGGCACATTTCCTGACTGGCACATTTATCAGTGTATTTTATGAAAAATGTAATTTTCAATAACAGAAATAGCAGAAGTGAATACCACTCTGTGACGATAGTAGGGAGAGGATGAGTGTATCGGGAATACAGATGAGTGAATGTTTGACCTTTCCACAAACAGACCTTGGCTTCATTCAACAGAACTCCTTTGTTCCTTTCTCGGCGACATTCAAAACAAAACTGCACAGAATATTCTGAATCCAGCAACACATCATCCAATATTGGATTTACTATTACCAGTCAGTCTAGTGGACTTCTACATGCTTCAGGTTGTCACGTTTGATGATGGTACAGGACTCTGGTACAGGAAAAGTTACTACACCTAATATATCTGGAGAACAAACCCACTAGGAGTAGGAGTCTAGACACATTGTCAGACTGACAAACAGACATACTGTGGCTAGCAGTTTAGAACACACTTCATAGGGAAATACCACACACTCAGGTCCTCTCATGAAATATTGAACTGACACGGACTAGTGGTTGTACCGTATTTAACACTTGACGCTTGTCATGATGGGTGGAGAAGGAGGAAGGGAAGGCGGGCATTCAAACAAAACATCTTAACAACATTTGGTCAAAAAATCTGACATACTTTGTCTGTTTACTGAAAGACACAAAGAAGGCGTGATGCTACATGGCCCAGATTGACAGATTGGAGTGAAGCACTTGTAGAACTGTTGTTCTGGCTCAGATTTTGTATTAGAAACATAAATCCTCAAAGCCTATTTTTCAGTTACTTAGCAACTACAAACTACTTCTTTGTGTGTCACTTCCCAGTCAGATACAAACTGGTAATCAGAGCTGGCCCACAAGTTGTGGTTGGTAGGGGGTGTTTGAGAACACACTGTGTGAAAACATTTTCAATACTGTATCACTTACACTGCACTCACCCTTTTGAACACTCAGGCACGCACACACATGCACATGTATATTTATGAAATCAAATTGACAATCTAGCTGACCTAAGGACCAGTGATTGACCAGTGATTGACATCCAACTGGATCTCATATATAATAATATGATAACCACTTATTGTTTCACTAAACAATTGAAGTTGAATCTTCTGTATAAATAGTCTCTCATGTCAGATGTTTACACATAAACTATCCCAATGAGTATTGTCATAGTGCCTCGGGGCAAAATAGCTCAAAATATTAATAAAATGTACACAGGCACACAAACGCTCACAGACAGACAGACCGTTTCTCCAGCATTAACATGACAGATGGCCCAATCACATCTGAGAATGACTTGTCAGATCAGTCAGAGCCCGCCCCTCTCATTAATCAAGATATACACTACACGGCCAAAGGTATGTGGACACCTGCTCGTAAAACATCTCATTCCAAAATCATGGTCATTAATATGGAGTTGGCCCACCCTTTGCCACTATAACAACCTCAACTCTTCTGGGAAGGCTTTCCACTAGATGTTGGAACATTGCTGCAGAGACTTCCATTCAGCCACAAGAGCATTAGTGAGGTTGAGCACTGATGTTGGGCAATAAGGCCTGGCTAGCAGTCGGTGTTCCAATTCATCCCAAAGGTGTTTGATGGGGTTGAAGTCAGGGCTCTGTGTAGGCCAGTCAAGTTCTTCCACACCAATCTCGAGCAACCACTTCTGTATGTACCTCGCTTTGTGCACAGGGGGGGATTGTCATGCTGAAACAGGAAACCACTTTCCAAACTGTTGGCACAAAGTTGGAAGCACAGAATTGTCTAGAATGTCATTGTATGCTGTAGCTTTCAGATTTCCCTTCACTGGAACTAAGGGCCCTAGCCCGAACGTTGAAAAACAGCTCCAGACCATTAATCCTCCTCCACGTAACATTACAGTTTGCTCTATGCCAACTGTTTGGAACTCGGTAGTGAGTGCTGCAACCTAGGACAGAAGATTTTTTACACGCTACACACTTCAGCACTGGGTGGTCCCATTCTGTGAGCTGAGCCATTGTTGCTCCTAGACATTTCCACTTCACAATAACAGTAGTAACAGTTGACCGGGGCAGCTCTAACAGGACATAAATTTGACAAACTGACTTGTTGGAAAGGTGGCTTCCTATTGTATGACGGTGCCATGTTGAAAGTCACTGAGCTCTTCAGTACGGGCCATTCTACTGCCAATGTTTGTCTATTCAGATTGCATGTCCGTGTGCTCGATTTTATACACCTGTCAGCAACGGGTGTGGCTGAAATTGCCGAATTATCTAATTTGAAGGGGTGTCCTCATGCTTTTGGCCATGTAGTGTACATTACCCACCTGATCTTCACTTATAAACGTTAGGTAAATTTCACACTACATTTCTGCCTGCGCCATTTCTGAAAAGACTGCGCATGTACAAGAATATTGAGATTCATAAACCTGGCGCACGCCATACGCATGTTTCCAGTTATAAATCAGAGGTGTCATAAAACTGTTTGCTCGTGAACGAGCATTAAATTTCCTCCTCGAAAACACCTCCATTCACCTTTTATGGTGACAATAATGCCCTTTATTTGCTGAATAATACATATTTGATGTTAATTTTCTTGCTGTTTACATTTTTGGTGTTAAGAGGTGTTGATTTAAGAGTTGTTTTTACACCCTCTGTGCTAATATAACTCCCAGGTGAGAGTTACTGTACAGAGGTTGGGCGGTGGCACTGAGCAGTGTTGATTGAGCTTCCGGTAACTTGAAACCTCCTTTTCCTGCTTCTACATCTGCATTGCTTGCTGTTTGGGGTTTTAGGCTGGGTTTCTATATAGCACTTTGTGACATCGGCTGATGTAAAATGGGCTTCATTATAAATTTGAATGATTGATTGATTTTCAAATAATTGCCAACTGTGCTAGGACAGCTGGAATTGTGCAGCAGTGTAGTTAGCTGGTGGCCAAACTTGTTACAGTATATTGGATAAGTGAATGGTCGAGATATTTGTTTGTAGATATAGCTGCATCTGAGAAGTATAGATTGAGAAGGTTGCTAGCTGGCTAACATGGTTAGTGAATGTTAGCGCTAGAATAATTAGCTATCTAGCTAAATGTTAGCGGGAACTTCATCTGTTCGTTAAAATTAGCGATTTGAGAAAATGTATCGAAATCCAAAAGGATCAGAGTTAGGCTGTACTGTTTTGTGATTTCAACCATGTGCCTGTTGAGTTCATGAGGCCAACTAACATCAGTGGTGCAGTAGGTGCGTGGTGTTAATTGGGGTGTGACCTAATGTTAGTGTGATCAATTTGAGCCTTGTTTGGTGCAGCATGTAGCTAGCCAGGAAGTGAAGGTAACAACAAGACCATTATCTATTAATTTGTTTTTCAAAATGCATAACATTATAACGAAGCGTTTGACTGGCAAAAAATTGTTAGATAGCTAGCTAGCTATATAGCGAGCTACAACACCGACCAACATCTTGCAACTTTCTTAGCACGAACGTTAGCTAGCTAGAGCACGTGGCCAGATGTGATAGGGTTGTCCTTGGTCATTTAGATGTCTATGGTGTGTGCTTGTTGTTAATCACAGATCAGACATTGTGTTCAAGCCAATATGGCTTGAAATGTATTGGCCAGTTTCTTTCCAATAGATTTGAGTGGTGGTGGTGACTGTTTGTAGCTAGTTAGATTGGTTTGTTGATTTCACTGGAATATCCCAGATCCGCAGCCAGGCAGGCATACACCTTTTACATAATTAAAGTGGCATTTGGAACAACTGGTTGATCCACTGCAGGGAAGACAAAGGGGAGAGGGTATAAGTGGTCATTTTGTGACTGTTTCTATTTGTACAGCTACACCATAAAATATTTGCAACCAAATGTAACTTAAAAATGACATTGTGTATAATTGCATTTGGAGGAGTGCAGTGTAACTAGTTGGTGAAGGTCCAATATAAGCAATGCAAGAAGTTACAGCCTGGGTTCTCTTATGGATATTTCATCAATCAAGGTGAATATATGAACCGTCTGATGCATTTTCTTAATTGAACCCTTAGGCTTGATTTGGGTCAGACCCATTCTGTTGCCCCTTAGGTGGCTTATCTCTCTGTATTCTGATTGGTCTCTATTTTTTGTGTTCAAATAGGTTTGGACTGCCCTCTGCAGCACAAATCCAAATGTTTGATGATTCCCAAACTGAGGTGGAGGAGGATGTCCTGCTGGACCTGAATGAGGCCAATCCAGACCTGTGCCTCACAATCAAAGATCTTGATGAATGTATCTTTCTACAGTCTCACATAATCATATCGAGTAACATGAATGTATAGATTGATTAACGAATAATGTCCAGAATAATGGCGCAGGAAGGGGATGGCTGCCGTTTTACAGGCTCCTACACAAATGTGCTTTTCTGTTTTTTACATAATGTTGCTGCTACCATCTCTTATGACCGAAAAGAGCTTCTGGACATCAGAACAACGATTACTTACCTCGAACTGGACAAAGATTTTCTCTTTAACTTCATTGGGATAGGGGGTGCTGTTGTCACTATTTATGGAAATCGTGTAATTTTTGAAACGGCTTCCTACAAAATTCTTGATCGTACAATATGCATATTATTATTATTATTGGATAGAAAACAGTCTATAGTTTCTATAGCCGTTGAAATTTTGTCTCTAAGTGGAACAGAACTCATTCTACAGCAATTTCCCTGACATGGAGTCAGATTTCACACATTTTGGCCCCTGTTCTGGAGTCAGTTTTAAGGCCACTGTTATTCCTATGAGTATACGGACACTGCTTACGTCTTCCCCTGGATGCCTTTACGTGATGACGCTTTGAATGGTATCGATTGCCCAATCACAGCCACTATAAATGAAAAAATCCTGTAGGTAGGAACTCTTTTCTAGGTGCGTCAG
This sequence comes from Salvelinus namaycush, assembly GCF_016432855.1. Lineage (NCBI taxonomy): Eukaryota > Metazoa > Chordata > Actinopteri > Salmoniformes > Salmonidae > Salvelinus > Salvelinus namaycush. The sequence goes on from NC_052319.1 coordinate 33,071,940, forward strand.
GCGCGCGGAGGACACCGACCTACTGTTTTTCTAAGCATTAGTGTAGCCAGTTATATTTCTCCGGTCATATTTTTACTCGTTATAGGAGTTAAAAACATCATAAGGTAGTTAATTTAAAGCGTTTTATAGCAATTTATATCCGTTTAGTGCGATTTTGGGACATTTATTTCTGAGCCACTGTGAATCTCTGGGCACCGTTCCAGTTCATGCCGAACGCAATGTGCATTTCTGCATGGCAAGAGGACAGCTTTCGACCAAAAGACGATTAGACCCAAGAAAGGATTCTTTGCCCAAGATTCTGATGGAAGAACAGCTCAAAGTAGGAACAATTTATTATGATAAATCGTGTTTCTGTCGAAAAATGTTAGTGGCTTAGGACGCCATCTTTTTTGACGTAGCTTCGCTTGGCGCAAACTGTATTGAAAAGTAAGGATAATTTAAAAAATGTAATTCCGCGATTGTATTAAGAATTAAATTGTCTATCAATCGCTGTCCACCCTATATTTTTTAGTCACGTTTATGAGTATTTATGTATACGACTAGATCACTGTCTAATATGGCGCACGACATTTTCTGACCAGCTGGGCTACTTTTCTCATTGTCTAACCATGATTTTGGTGGCTAAATATGCACATTTTCGAACAAACTGTATATGTATGTTGTAATGTGATGTTACAGGAGTGTCATCTGAAGAATTCTGAGAAGGTTAGTGAAAAAATTAATATATTTTGGCGATGTTTACGTTATCGCTCTCTTTAACTAGAATCAATGCTGGGGTAATGTTTGCACATGTGCTATGCTAATATAACGATTTATTGTGTTTTCGCTGTAAGACACTTAGAAAATCTGAAATATTGTCTGTATTCACAGAATCTGTGTCTTTCGATTAGTGTATGCTGTGTATTTTTACGAAATGTTTGATGATTAGTAATTAGGTAAACACGTTGCTCTATGTATTTATTCTAGTCCATTTGTGACGGTGGGTGCAATTGTAAACTATGATATCTACCTGAAATATGCACATTTTTCTAACAAAACCTATCCTATACCATAAATATGTTATCAGACTGTCATCTGATGAGGTTTTTTCTTGGTTAGTGGCTATCAATATCTTAGTTTAGCCGAATTGGTGATAGCTACTGGTGTTGGTGGACAAAGAAAAGATGGTGTCTTATGCTAATGTGTTTAGCTAATAGATTTACATATTGTGTCTTCCCTGTAAAACATTTTAAAAATCGGACATGTTGGCTGGATTCACACGATCTGTATCTTTCATTAGCTGTATTGGACTTGTTAATGTGTGAAAGTTAAATATTAAAAAAAAAAAAAAAATTTGAATTTCGCGCTCTGCCTTTTCAGTGGAATGTGGGAGGAGTGCCGCTAGCGGCACCCCTGTCCTAGACAGGTTAATGAGTCTGACGCAAAGGATATACTGATTTGCTGAGACAAGGCCCAATCCCCGTCATCAGCATGGAGAAAAGACAGAGAAAAAGGGGGAAGAGGGCGGAGTGCCTTGTAAGAATTCGCCGACAAGTAGGTAAACCACCACTACCCTTGTTATTATTGTAAACGTGCAATCATTGGAAAACAAACTGGACAATCTACTATTAAGACTATCCTAGCAATGGGACATTAAAAACGGTAATATCTTATGTTTCATTGAGACTTGGCTGAGCGACGACACGGATAATATAGAGCTGACTGGCTTACCCGTGTTTTGGAAGGATAGAGCAGCTAAGTCTGGTAAGATGAGAGGCGGGTGTGTGTGTATATATTTGTCAATTACTGCTGGTGTGCAATGTCTAATATTAAAGAAGTCTTGAGGTATTGCTCGCCTGAGGCAGGATACCTCATGATAAGCTGCAGACAACACTATCAACCTAGAGAGTTCTCATCTATATTATTCGTAGCCAAATATTTACCACCACAAACTGATAATGGCACTAAGACTGCACTCTAGGCCACCTTTACTCACACAGAGACGCATGCAAGGCTCTCCCTCCATTTGGCAAATCTACCATAATTCTATCTCCCTGATTCCCGCTAACAAGCAAAAACTAAAGCAGGAAGTACCAGTAACTCGCTCAATACGGAAGTGCTCAGATGACGCAGATTCTATGCTACAGGACTGGTTTGCTAGCACAGACTGGAATATGTCACTGGATTCTTCCGATGGCATTGAGGAGTATACCACCTCAGTCACTGGCTACATCAATAAGTGCAGAGACGACGTCGTCCCCACAGTGACCGTACGTACATTTCCCAACCAGAAGCCATTTCCCAACCGAGCCTCTAGCTCGGTGCGCTTTCAAGGAGCGGGACACTAATCTGGACGCTTACAAGAAATCCCTCTATGCCATCAAACAAACAATCAAACAGGCAAAGTGTCAAAACAGGACTAAGATTGAATTCTACTCCACCAACTCTGACGCTCATCGGATGTGGCAGGGCTTGAAAACTATTACGGACTACGAAGGGAAATCCAGCCGCGAGTTGCCTAGAGATGCGAGCCTACCAGACAAGCTAAATGGCTTTTTTGCTTGCTTCGAGGCAAGCAACACTGAAGCATGCATGATCACGCTCTCCGTGGCCGATGTGAGCAAGACCTTTAAACAGGTCAACATTCACAAAGCCGTGGGGCCAGACGGATTACAAGGACGTGTACTCAAAGCATGTGAGGACCAACTGGCGAGTGTCTTCACTGACATTTTCAACCTCTCCCTGGCCGAGTCTGTAATACCTACATGTTTCAATCAGACCACCATAGTCCGTGTGCCCAAGAAAGCAAAGGTAACCTGTCTAAATGATTACCACCAGGTAGCACTCATGTAGATAGCTATGAAGTGCTTTGAAAGGCTGGTCATGACTCACATCAACACCATCATGCCAGAAACCCTAGACCCACTCCAATTTGCATACCGCCCCAACAGATCCACAGATTATGCAATCTCTATTGCACTCCACACTGCCCTTTCCCACATGGGAAAAAAAAAGGAATACCTATGTGAGAATGTTGCTCATTGACTCCAGCTCAGCGTTCAACACCATAGTGCCCACAAAGCTCATCACTAATCATATCACATCTTCCTCTGCAACTGGGTCCTGGACTTCCTGAAGGGTTGCTCCCAGGTGGTAAGGGTAGGCAACAACACATCTGCCATGCTGAACGTCAACACTTGGGCCCCTCAGGGGTGCGTGCTTAGTCCCCCCCGTACTTCCTGTTCACTCACGACTGCATGGCCAATCACAACTCCAACACCGTCATCAAGTTTGCTGATGACACCACAGCCTATAGCGAGGTCAGAGACCTGGCAGTGTGGTGCCAGGACAACAACTTCTTTCTCACAATGTGATCAAGACAAAGGAGGTGATCGTGGACTGTAGGAAAAGGAGGGCCGAACAGGCCCCCATTAACATCGACAGGACTGAAGTGGAGCGGGTCGAGAGCTTCAAGATCCTTGGTGTCCACATCACCAACAAACTATCAATGGTCCAAACACACCAAGACAGTTGTGAAGAGGGCGTGACAATGCCTGTTCCCCCTCAGGAGACTGAAAATATTTGGCATGGGTCCCCAGATCCTCAAAAAGTACCACAGCTACACCATCGAGAGCATCCTGACCGGTTACGTCACTGCCTGGTATGGTAACTGCTCGGCATCTGACCGTAAGGCACTACAGAGCATCCAGTACATCACTGGGGCCAAGCTTCCTGACATCCAGGATCTATATACTAGGCGGTGTCAGAGGAAGGCTCAAAAAATTGTCAAAGACTCCATTCACCCAAGTCATACGCTGTTCTCTCTTCTACCACATGGCAAGTGGTACCGGAGTGTCAAGTCTAGGACAAAGGCTCCTTAACAGCTTCTACCCCCAAGCCAAAACAGGTAATCAAATGGCCACCCGGACTTCCTTCTACATTGATACCCCCCCACTTGTTTTGTACACTGGTGCTACTCGCTGTTTATTCTCTATGCACAGTCACTTTACAAATTACCTTGACTAACCTGTACCCCCACACACTGACTTGCTACCAGTAACCCCTGTACAGTCGTGGCCAAAGTTTTGAGAATGACACAAATATAAATTTTTACAAAGTTTGCTGCTTCAGTGTCTTTAGATATTTTTGTCAGGTGTTTCTTTGGAATACTGAAGTATATTTACAAGCATTTCATAAGTGTCAAAGGCTTTTTTTGACAATTACATGAAGTTGATGCAAAGAGTCAATATTTGCAGTGTTGATCCTTCTTTTTCAAGACCTCTGCAATCCGCCCTGGCATGCTGTCAATTAACTTCTGGGCCACATCCTGACTGATGGCAGCCCATTCTTGCATAATCAATGCTTGGAGTTTGTCAGAATTTGTGGGTTTTTGTTTGTCCACCTGCCTCTTGAGGATTGACCACAAGTTCTCAATGGGATTAATTAAGGTCTGGGGAGTTTCCTGGCCATGGACCCAAAATATCGATGTTTTGTTCTACGAGACACTTAGTTATCACTTTTGCCTTATGGTAAGGTGCTCCATCATGCTGGAAAAGGCATTGTTCGTCACCAAACTGTTCCTGGATGGTTGGGAGAAGTTGCTCTCGGAGGATGTGTTGGTACCATTCTTTTTTCATGGCTGTGTTCTTAGGCAAAATTGTGAGTGAGCCCACTCTCTTGGCTGAGAAGCAACCCCAGACATGAATGGTCTCAGGATGCTTTACTGTTGGCATGACACAGGAATGATGGTAGCGCTCACCTTGTCTTCTCCGGACAAGCTTTTTTCCAGATGCCCCAAACAATCGGAAAGGGGATTCAACAGAGAAAATGACTTTACCCCAGTCCTCAGCAGTCCAATCCCTGTACCTTTTGCAGAATATCAGTCTGTCCCTGATGTTTTTCCTGGAGAGAAGTGGCTTCTTTGCTGCCCTTCTTGACACCTTCTTGTTTATTAATAACTTTTCATGTTCAAAATTGTGCACTCTCCTCAAATAATAGCATGGTATCTTTCACTGTCATAGCTACTGTAAATTGGACAGTGCTGTTAGACTAACACGAATTTAAGCTTTCTCCCAATATCAGATATGTCTATATCCTGAGAAATGTTCTTGTTATTTACAACCTCATGCTAATCGCATTAACCTACGTTAGCTCAAACGTCCCGTAGAAGGGACACCGATCCTGAAATTAACTCTTGAACCACATTGTTGATTTTGAGGTTAAGTAATGACCAAACCAATACACGGTCCCAGGATTGATGTTGAGAAGGTTATGGCTAGTGAGTTCTGAGCCTTTGAGCAGTGAGGTCAACAGTAAACACACACACTGCGTTCTGCTTTTACTGGCCAGTGGCTTTGAAAAGTATTTTTGTCATCACTGCTTTTTCTCCGCTGACCAACCCAAACATTATTCATATGTTATTGTTACTCATAGATTAACAATAATCTAAACTGTGTTTCTCTGGGTTAAATTGAACTCTGGTTATTTGTTTGTGTAGGTCTTGTACAAACAGATGAACAGTAGGATCTTAATTTGATCACTCTTTCTGTTGCTGAGAATTTTTTTGCACAGCAAGAAATGCAAACTTGTAGGATATTTGAGTTTTAAAAAGGCTTCTAAAGTCTATGATTTCCACTTTGAAATTTCAGACTTGATTTGCCCTAATGAAAAATGTAACACCTACAAAAATGTCCATTTGTTATAATCCACATAATAATAATTAACATTTCCTGTTGGTGCAGGACTATTTCCTGCCATAGCAAACTGGCTCAAATTAAGATCCTACATCTGTACAGTTCTCTCTGTCTCGGACCAAGATTTATACCAAACCAGACGAATGGGGGGACAGACAGATGGACAGGAAAGGACAAACTAGGACAATATGAGACTGATGTGCTGATTAGAACATTCTCTCATAATATTTACATTTCCTGTTGCTGCAGGATTATTTTCTGACTGTAGCAACCTGGCTCAAATTAAGATCCTACATAAGTAGGCTACAGAGACAATTTTTCCGTATGCTCTTCTATGCTATGGTTTAACAATATCTACCTGCTATATTTTTTTTGCTCATATGAGATATCACATTATATTGTTGGCTAAACATAATGAATGCTGTGTGCAGAAACCATCATTATCATGCATTAGTTAACAGTGTTGGAGAGCTCAGTGAGATTGAGATTTCCTTCCAGAACTGCCAATATTTGATGAGCTTTTGGGAAAACTCAGGATTTTGATGAGAAGGTTTTGTTCTAGGAAGGGTATTATTTTTCTCAATCCCACATCAATCCACCACATACTGCTCTGCGGAAAATATGTTTTCAGTTTCGCCAACCTGTTTCTGTGTATCAACAGCTATTTTTGTCAATTGGTGTTGAAAGATACCACTTGAATGATTGGGGAGAACTTGTTTTGATTTTGTGATTTATTTATTTATTTTCACCACAGGAGCATCCACTTTTACTTTGCCAACAGTAGGGGACATGATTGTCTTGTGATGCAATACTAACAACCTCCTGGGACTATCTGACCTCTCACCTTCTTGTGGTAGGTCAGGTACTGTTCTATCCCCTCCCTGCTGTGCACTCCAGCCCCACCATCTCACCATCTCCCTCCACATCCCCTGGGCTAGACTCAGGCCAAACTAAAGTTCAGAGAGTTCAGAGAGGTTCAGAAGATGTGGTCCAGGACTAAAATAAGAGCCAGAGGGCATGCTGTGTTCTGGCTGTTTCACACGGTCTAGTCTGGCCTGGTGTGAGATGTTCTGTAGAGCTGGCTGCTCTGGAAGTTCAAATGCTGGTAATTAGAAACGACAGTGAACACACTTGTCGTGGAAATTCTACACAGGACACTCAAAGTCAATCTTAAAGGAATCGTTGTTTATTAACAGCAAGCTGAAGAGGTCACAGTCAACCTTAGATGCATAAAATACCGGTCTGAAGTGAGCTCCACTGGGGCAGTCCCGTTAGTTCTCTTATATGCTGCTTACACAAACAAGTTATATTTGCATGGTTCATAGGGTTGGTTCCTGCATGTGTCTGACACCGTCTCAAATTTTAACTTATAGAACATATTCAGGGCGTTCTGCCAGATGGTCCTACAGTGGCATGCGAAGGTATTCACCCACCATGGCATTTTTCCTATTTTGTTGCCTTACAACCTGGAATTAAAATAGATTTTGGGGGGATTTGTATAATTTGATTTTTTCTTGTGAAACAAACACGAAATAAGACAAAAAACAGAACTTGAGCGTGCATAACTATTCACCCCCCCAAAGTCAATACTTTGTTGAGCCACCCTTTGCCGCAATTCCTTGGGGTATGTCTCTGAATGCTTGGCACATCTAGCCACTGGGATTTTTGCCCATTCTTCAAGGCAAAACTGCTCCAGCTCCTTCAAATTGGATGGGTTCCGCTGGTGTACAGCAATCTTTATGTCATACCACAGATTCTCAATTTGATTGAGGTCTGGGCTTTGACTAGGCCATTCCAAGACATTTAAATGTTTCCCCTTAAACCACTCGAGTGTTGCTTTAGCAGTATGCTTAGGGTCATTGTCCTGCTGGAAGGTGAACCTCCGTCCCAGTCTCAAAAAATCTTGAAGACTGAAACAGGTTTCCCTCAAGAATTTGCCTGTATTTTGCACCATCATTTCTTCAATTCTGACGAGTTTCCCAGTCCCTGCCGATGAAAAACATCCCAACAGCATGATGCTGCCACCACCTTGCTTCACTGTGATGGTGTTCTCGGGGTGATGAGAGGTGTTGGGTTTGCGCCAGACACAGCGTTTTCCTTGATGGCCAAAAAGCTCAATTTTTGTCTCATCTGACAAGAGTATCATCTCCATATGTTTTGAGAGTCTCCCACATGCCTTTTGGGAAACACCAAACATGTTTGCTTATTTTTTACTTAAGCAATGGCTTTTTTTCTGGCCACTCTTCCGTAAAGCCCAGCTCTATGGAGTGTACGGATTAAAGTGGTCCTATGGACAGATACTCCAATCTCTTTGCAGCTGCTTCAGGGTTATCTTGTGTCTCTTTGTTGCCTCTGATTAATGCCCTCCTTGTGCCTGGTCTGTGAGTTTTGGTTTGAGGCCCTCTCTTGGCAAATTTGTTGTGTTGCCGTATTCTTTCAATTTTTTTATAATGTATTTAATGGTGCTCCGTGGGATGTTCAATGTTTTGGATATTTTTTTATAACCCAACCCTGATCTCTACTTCTCCACAACTTTCTCCCTGACCTGTTTGGAGAGCTCCTTGGTCTTCATGGTGCCGCTTGCTTGGTGGTGCCCCTTGCTTATTGGTGTTGCAGACTCTGTGGCCTTTCAGAACAGGTGTATATATACTGAGATCATGTGACAGATCATGTGACATTTAGATTGCACACAGGTGGACTTTATTTAGCTAATTGTGTGACTTCTGAAGGTAATTGATTGCACCAGATCTTATTTAGGGGCTTCATAGCAAAGGGGGTGAATACATATGGATGTACTCCAGTGAGGAGTCATGGAACGAAGGCCTCCGGTCCGGAGCCTCCAGTGAAGGCTCTCAGTCCGGAGCCTCCAGCGACGGCCTCCAGTCCGGAGCCTCCAGCGACGTTCTCCGGTCCGGAGCCACCAGCGACGGCCTCCGGTCCGGAGCCTCCAGCGACGGCCTCCGGTCCGGAGCCCCCAGCGACGGCCTCCGGTCCGGAGCCTCCAGCTACGAGGGTGCCCAGTCCAGGGCCTGCAACGAGGGTGCCCAGTCCGGGGCCCACAACGAGGGTGGGTGCCCAGTCCGGGGCCCGCAACGAGGGTCCCCAGTCCGGGGTTGGCGACGACGGTCCCTGCACCAGAGGTGCCACCAAAGTGGGGTGAGCCAGTGGTGGAGCCGGGTCTGCGTCCCGCACCTGAGCCGCCACCGCGGATAGATGCCCACCCAGACCCTCCCCTATAGGTTTAGGTTTTGCGGCTGGAGTCCGCACCTTTGGGGGTGGGTACTGTCACGCCCTGACCTTAGAGATGCTGTTTATGTCTCTATTTTGGTTTGGTCAGGGTGTGAGTTGGGGTGGGTATTCTATATTCTATTATTTGTATTTCTATGTTTTGGCCAGGTAGGGTTCTCAATCAGGGACAGCTGTCTATCGTTGTCTTTGATTGAGAACCATACTTAGGTATCCCCTTTTTCCACCTGTCTTTGTGGGAAGTTGACTTTGTTTAGGGCACATAACCTTTAGCTTCACGGTTTGTTTTTGTAGTGTTTATTGTTTTGTTCGGCGTCATTTTTATTAAATAAAGAAAATGTATGCTCACCACGCTGCACCTTGGTCCTCCTCTTTTAACGGCCGTGACATAGGGTTAGAAATAATGTTAGCAGTGTGGTTAAGGTTAGGGTTAAGGTTAGGTTTAAAATCCCACATCAATCCAACATATCAGATTTTAATACTTTACTTCTACTACACTGCAGAGCTGACTCAAGTACATGAGTCATCCCAATAAATGCCAACCTGCACCCACTCTGACACAAGGACTCAGCTCCTGGCCTATTTGAAACTCTGTTTCTATCATACAGGGAGCTCCTGTTGCATAGAGGTGGATGGAAAAGCATGATCTTCTGTCTCCACAAGGCTGAAGTTCATATATGACAGAGGAATCACAGTAAAATACAACAACAGTCCTGACATGAACTGCAGCAAGCCTTTAGGAATAATAATGTTTTTTTGGTCTGTACCTGTCAATTATTTTTTTGTTTCCTGAATTAAGTATTGTAGTAGATTTACAGTATTTTTTTAAAGTTACTGGCCTCTCCCAGACTGAAACAGGTTTTTGGAATCAGCTGACTGCATTGCCACAGGCAAGTGTTTATGTGTGTGCATTCACAATCTGGCTTGTGTGTGTGTGTTTGTATGCGTGTGCATGCATTTGTTTGTTAATTCCTGTTTTGTGTGTGTGTGTTCCATTGCTTTGTGGATTTGCCCACCCTCCTGAAGGTCAGCCTGCCCTGCAGTCATATCAACGTGCTGAAGAGTCTACTGCAATGAGAGTGAAAGACCAGGTCCTTGTCTTTATGTGCTCTTCTACACGATCATTGTTTGCTGGAGTCTGGACCCCAGGGACACACACACACACACACACACACACACACACACACACACACACACATACACACACACACACACACACTGCATTTCATAGTTTCATTCCTCTAAACAACCTGCTATGTTCTCTTCTACATGCAGTTAAGAATCATAGCTGTGACTCATAGCTGAAAAAAGTGTTTTCTTCACCCGTGCTTGTGCATGCATTTGTATCCTATATATGTCTTGGTGTGTGTGTCTTGGTGTGTGTGTCTGTGTGTTTGCAGTGTTTTGAGAAGGATAAATCCCCATTTAGATAAATGCCCTTGACTATCCTTTGCTTTGATGTTCTTTGATGTTTGTCTTTACCCAACTCCCACTCTATACTAATTCTGATTCTCTGAATCTCTATCTCTCTGACAGCCTGTAGCCATGCATTAAGCCCCTGCAAGGTCAGGTCTGTAGTACATCAGTTTATCCCTTTATCCATGTGATATCAGATACTAGAGTGATGCTTGCCTTGCTACCCACGCTATCTACCCACTCCAATGTGCACTGACGTTCCCATAACATATCAATCATTTCTTAGGTTCCTAATCCAGCAAGGCTAAATTATTTCTAGGGCCAATAGTTTTTGCAGACCATGTGACCTGACTAGGAGAAGCCCTGGGGCTCTATAGGCCATCTATACATGACATTATGTTTCCATATTAGATCACATGGTCAGGAAAATCCCCTGGCCCTAGACACGCCAAATCAATCTTGAGTTAGTTATGTCCAGTCAATGCAGTTCAGACATATACATTATATAACCCTTGTGTGGTGTTCATGTTTCTGTTATTCACCCAATCTTCACAGGTCTGATGGACCCACAACATTTTCGTTTTTTTTAAACAATACAGCCATAACAATTTGCGTTCAAATACTTAATACTTGAATTATATCAATTACAAGCAATATAGTCAGCATACATGGTTAATATTTGCCATTTTCCTCTGCTAGATCACTTTTATCAAGAAAAGCGCTATTAGTTTTTGTTAACAAATGTCAATTATAATCAAGACACAGAATAATTTGTGTTTATCTTGAACAAATATAAATGAAACAAGGTTTTCATCACTATTGATGTTTATTGCTTTGAACTGAACAAATTACAACATTTACGTACAGCATTTTACGGAAATGATAAATGAGCCCCATTGAACACAAATGAAGGCCGGTCTACACACCACATGAGGGACAGAGTTTTAGTGTGTGTGTGTTGCAAATGTATTTCTTGCACTTGATGCATGTGTACTGTGTCTTCCTGTCTGCAATCTAGAATGATGAAAACACTTAGTTCAGGAATTTTACTAACATCTCACTGTCACTCACATACAGCTACAGCAGGCCAAGGTAAGAGTTAGACACACGCATGCAACAACATCACTCACACTTACTTCCAGTATTGGAATTGTTGGTTCAGTGGGTCGGGCGGATGGGGCACCAGCATCCTTCTCCTGAATCATCCTCACGATGGCTGCAGAAGCTGGGGTCCTTGGGATATGTTGCCTCCTCTGGATATGAGGTTTTACCAATGCCTTGCCCAGCTCCTCGAGAAAGAGCCGTCTCCTCTGGAGCTTCCCTCTGTTCCAATCTGGGTTCAGCGCCATCCAGATGACAAACGCGTTGTACGTCGAGATGTCCAACATGTTGAAGAATATAACAAGTGGCCAGCATAGGGCTCTTCTTTTTCACCAGTTTGTCTAAATTGTCCACCTCTCCTTTTGTGGCATTGTAATCCATTATGATGTATGTTTGTTTATGTTCCTGGCCACAGATTTTCCCAATCTGCATCCCTTGGTTCTTCTCATGGGCTCCTCCATCTGGCTTCCCCATATACACTTGCAAGTTCCACGCATATGATTAAGCAGTATCACAGGTGGCACAGATCTTGATTCCATATTTTGCGGGTTTAGACGATATGTACTGCCTGAACGGGCAGCGGCCCCTAAATGGCATAAGCTGCTCATCAACAGTAACGTTTGGCCCAGGGTTGTAAAACAAGCAGATAATCCTGGAAATAATGTGGAAGTTTTCCAGAGAGATTGTTGCACGGAAAAGTTCTCTGCCAGTTTCTGCATCTCACAGGGATTATGTGGATTCCCCACTGGATCTGAAAACACCATCAAGGAAAAGAACCCCAAAGTATGCATGTAAATTATTTTGGTCCATCTCCTTCCATCTCTCTCCAGAAACACGCCTTCCCTCCACATTAGTGCAGTCCAGAATGATTTTCTGGATGGTGTCTGGGTTGAACAGTTCAAAAGAAGACTTTATGTCCTGCACATGAGTAACTGCCATCTGTATCGGCCCTGATTGCATCCTTATCACAGTGGCAGCCATGCGGGGTGGCTCATTCCTTAAGCAAGAAGACCATTCAATTCCATAATTCTTTGATATCTATATTTCTCCTCCTGCAGGCTGCTGATGAGCTGGTTGCTGACTGGCTGGTCCTGGGGCAGGCTGCTGACAGGCTGGTGCTGTGGCTGGCTGAGGGTCAATCTCATCCTCTTTTTCCAACTCACTGTCAGACGCCGAATGGACAGAGACATGATCCTCATATTCTAAAAATTCTTCATCTTCCAAAGTGGAAGACACTCCTTCCACACCAGCTTCTCTCTCAGCAAAAATGATTTGTAAGGCCCTCTGAGCAGAGATTATTTTTGCCATACTGATTGATTGTGGTAAGGAGCCACATATGCAAAGCTATTTATTTGTTGTGTCCCTCCCCCAATTTGCACCTGGCTGGAGTAGAGTGTGGGAAAATACAGCATTTTTTTTTTTTTTACAATGTATCGAAATAATGTATTGTAATAACATTGTGCAGGTTCCTGCATGACTTTGTGTAGTTTCACACACTTCAAAGGGTAAAGAGTGTGAGAAAAGCGAGAGACAGGCAGACAGGCAGGGAGACAGATTCTTGGTGCTAGGTTAAAGCAGCAGGCCCAGGGAGGAGGAAGAGAGAGTGTTTTCACCTACACACAGACACACTTTCCCAAACTTTTATTAACCACGGGTCCAGTGGACCCGAACACCACATATGTAATATTAATGTGTAGGGGTGCACAGTGTGCACTCAATGAAAATGTGTTCTTTCACATGTTCTTCACAGAAAATGAGCCAGGGCCAATGAGTCTCAGGTTCATTTTTATTTTAGTAAACATTGAAAATGGGTCTCACAGACCCAAATGCCACACAAGGGTTAACATCTGTTGTGACAAAGAGCCCACAGGGGGGATGGAGTGAGTCATGGAGAAACAGAGATCTCTAAGTAACCACATTCCAGGCCAAGAATTACAGGTCTGTATTTGACGGCACCCCTTTCCAGTCAATCACAAAACAAGTCAACTGCTCCCCCTTTACGACTCTGAATGGCCCGAGGTCAAAAAAACGAGAATCATGTAGTTTTCCCTCCTCCCACTTTGTAACAAAGAGAAAATAGTGCCAAGAGCGCACAAGTACATTTAAACATTTCTTATCAATATATTAAACTTTTGGACTCATGACGTGATGTGTGTTTTGTCCTATATTTATATATTTTATTTTATTTATTTTATGCCAGCCCCTGTCCCCGCAGGAGGCCTTTTGCCTTTTGGTAGGCCATCATTGTAAATAAGAATTTGTTCTCAACTGACTTGCCTAGTTAAATAAAGGTTACATTTAAAAAAATCTAAACTAATAAATAGCATGTTGACGCCCATACAGAAGGAGAATTTAGTAAATTGACTTTTGATTAAGACTGTTGTTAATTGTGTAACGGTTAATGATAACTACTGATATAATTAATTCAATGGGTCTCTCTATACCAAAACACTTAAATGGTGCGCTCCCTTAGATTACTTTACCAAATTAATTACATAAATTGGATCAATTAATTATTCCAGTAACTAATCAGTAAATGATCCTGAATAAAGGCAAAGTCACATCAAGGTCTTTGCAACACATACAGCTACTAACAAATGAATCACCTAAATGGTCATCAGTACCAATTCAATCAATCAATCACTCCTCCTTCCGTGTCTAACTGGCTACCGGGATTTTACTTTTTAAGATGGAAGAAAAAAACTGCATCAGCGATAACAAAATCATTTCCATCCGCTCCCGCCCGGAGATATATGGGACCCAAACACAAGACTTATCCATCATGATACAACTTCCAGCTCTTCACCATCATTACATTGTCCTGAAACCGCTGTGTTCCCACATTTTCTCAATTGGATTTACATTCCATTTCTTAAAATGGGCAAGAGAGCATTGATGCATCACTCCATTATAATAGATGGCTGGGAGGAGAGGATTGTAAGAGGAGAGCATATGTGGTCCTCTTCCTGTATGATGTCATGCCATCGAAATGACAGAGATTAGTAGCATTGTAACATTAGTAACAGTGTTTGCATTCTGCTCTGTTCCATGTTTCAGATTTGGGTACAGGAAATTAATACTTTTTCGGGGTTGTCATGGTTATATCACTGATAGGGCAAGCCAGGTAAAGCACTATATGGCTTCAAATACTGTAAATCCAAGTAAGTTCATCAATTATATTATAAACCGGGTTTTTGGCTGATTGCCTGAAACAGCAATCCAGCCGTATATGAGACAGTATAGCATGAGTATGATGCAAAAATACTTTCTTACTTTTCTATTTGATGAAGCCCTACGCTACCACTGCACATGACCAAAGGAAAGTAACAAGGTTTTTATTAAACACATTGCTTCTAGCAGTTCCTGTGTGTATCAAGAATGGTCCACCACCCAAAGGACATCCAGCCAACTTGACACAGCTGTGGAATGCATTGTAGTCAACATGGGCCAGCATCCCTGTGGAACGCTTTCCACACCTTGTAGAGTCCATGCCTCAACGAATTGAGGCTGCTATGAGTGCAAGGGGGTGTGCAACTCAATATTAGGAAGATATTCCTAATGTTTAGTATACTCAGTGTAATTATCAACCAGATTTTTGTCTGGACTATTTCCTCCGGTGGAAGGATGAAATTGTCTGAATTTACTTATCAAAATAACAGTATTAATGAAAATATGTCACTCATTGTTTTAATATGATGGTATTGCCTAAGAATGGCCCTTAGCTGTAGAATATTGGCCATATACCACAAACCTCCATCGTGCCTGATTTCTTAATTATAGACTGTAATATGCATCTAAACGTTCATACTATCTATAAGGAAATGTGTGATGTCTATGACTCTACTCATGACGCTAGATGCATAACTTCCCATTTAAGGTCAAAGGTCAGGCTGGCTTAGTAAGCCATCAAGATGAGTCGTGACTGGGCAGGAATGGTGGGGATATCCTAGTGGTCTCCATAGGGACATGTACTGTATGTGATAAGGGTTTCTATAACTCCAGGATGAATTCTTGAGCTAAGAGATCTTCACTGGAATTCTAGGAAACAGAGATATTGTATGTATACAAGGCGCACACTCAGTCACCAATAAGTTCCCCTTTTGTAGAGTTGTGTATACAAGGCGCACACTCAGTCACCAATAAGTTCCCCTTTTGTAGAGTTTGATTGCATCACCTACAGGCAAGAGGCGGAGTTTCCTAACGTGAACATTTTTCAATGTTCCTCTTATATTTTATCAGTCAAATAAACATTTAAGTAGGGAGCATTTTGGAAAGCATGGTAATTAAGAAGTCACCAGACAGACTGGGTTTGTTCATTGGCTTAGTTTCTTTAGTTTCTGTATTTTCTCACACATTTATTTTTGTAATCTGTTTCTAAAAGAGATTCTCCGGTACTTTTGTATATTTTTAGAAGTAGTTCTGGAAGTAGCACTCATGATCAATCAATCATAGAAACCTAGAGAGGAAGAAACCTAGAGGAACCAGGGTCTGAGGGGTGGCCAGTCCTCTTCTGGCTGTGCCAGTGGAAATTATACGAGTACATGGCCCTTAAGCCTAGATCAATTTTCAAGATGTTCAAACGTTCATAGATGTACAGGAGGATCTGTTGAGCAGGTAGAGCTTCCATAGTCGCGAGGCAGAACAGCAGAAACTGGATCAGCAGCATGGCAAGGTAGCACATCTGGTGAACAGCTCAGGGTTCCATTGCTGCAGGCGGAACAGCAGAAACTGGATTAGCAGCACGACCAGGTGGAATGAGGACGGGGACGTCAGTGACTCAACCCACTCAAATCAAGTATAGCAAAAAAAAGCCTGCCAAGACGTGATGCACCCCTCCTAGGGATGGTATGAGAGAGCGCTATCGAGCCAGTGACTCAGCCCCCGTAACAGGGTCAGAGGTAGAGAATCCCAGTGGAAAGAGGGGAGCCGGCCAGGCAGAAAGAGCAAGTGTGGTTCGTCATGCCAGTGCCTTGCCGTTCACCTTCGCACCACTGGGCCAGACAACACTCAATCATAGGACCTAATGAAGATAAGAGTCTTCAGTAAAGAGTTAAAGGTTGAGATCGAGTCTACGTCTCTCCCGTGGATCGGCAGACCATTGCATAAAAATGTAGCTCTTTTGTATACTCAGTGAATATATGTCAGCGTTAACATTGACCATAAAAACAACATTAAAACAGCCCAAACTTGATTACAAATAGGCCTAATGTGAGTGTGTGGTGTGTGTGTGTGCATGTATGTGTGTGTGTGTGTGTGTGTGCGTGTGTGTGTATGGTGTGTGTGTGTGTGTGTGTGTGTGTGTGTGTGTGTGTGTGTGTGCGTGCGTGCGTGCGTGTGTGTGTGAGAGCACTGTACAAATACTGGACTAGCACATTTTATGAAAGTATTCTTACAGTGCCTTCAGAAAGTATTGATACCCCTTGACCTATTCCACATTTTGTTGTGTTATAGCCTTCATTCAAAATTGATTAAATATTTTATTTTTCTCTCACCCATCTACACGCAATACCCCATAATGTCAAAATAAAAACATGTTTTGAGAAATGTTTGCAAATTTATTTAAAATGAAATATAGTAATATCTACACACCTGAGTCAATACTTTGTAGAAGCACCTTTGGTAGCGATTACAGTGAGTCTTTCTGGGTAAGTCTAAGAGCTTCCACACTTGTATTGTGCAACATTTCCCATTATTCTTTTCTAAATTCTAGGATTTTGCCTGTGCTTAGATCCATTCCATTTTTTTTATCCTGACAAACTCCCCAGTCCTTAACGTTTACAAGCATACCCATAACATGATGCAGCCATGGTACTCAGTAATGTGTGGTATTGGATTTGCCCAAAACATAACACTTTGTATTCAGGAAAAAAATATGCCACATTTTTTGCGGTATTACTTTAGTGCATTGTTGCAAACAGGATGCATGTTTAGGAATATTTGTATTCTGTACAAGCTTCCTTCTTTTCACTCTGTCATTTAGGTTAGTATTGTGGAGTAACTACAATGTTTTTGATCCATCCTTAGTTTTCTCCTATTACAACAATTAAGAACAAATTCTTATTTTCAATAACGGCCTAGGAACAGTGGGTTAACTGCCTTGTTCAGGGGCAGAACGACAGATTTGTACCTTTCAGTTACTAGTCCAACACTCTAACCAGTAGGCTACCTGCCGCCCCAATGGCTTGAGGACATCAGGAAATGCCTTCAAAACCAGTCACTAGGGGCAACAGTGAGTGCTATTACCATCAAGTAGGTTTAGGTTTTGCTAAAGTGTTGTTGAAATGGGTAGCGGATTAACATAACCCCATGACTCTGGATCCAAAGGTTGCATTTTCAATCCCAGTGTTAGATGCTCATTTTGTATAATTTTTTATTTAAAAAACAATCAAATTTCACAATCTCATGACTCTGGATCCGAAGTTTCAATCCCAGTGGTAGACACTAATTTTAAATATTTTTGTTTTAACCCTCGAAATGAATGTCTAAACTTAATGTTTTAATCCTATCCAAAACCTTAACCCTTAACTTTAAAATTTGACGTTTGAAGTAACTTTGACATTTGGAGAAACATGGAGAAACTTAAGCATATGAAATCAAGTTGGTATAAGTGGGAGATCTTGTCGCTGTGATTAGGGCTCATTTTGGACTTATACTGTCTGTTATGGATGCAATGTGCCACAGACATCAGCTGTCCTGGCCAGCATTATGCAAAATATATTGGCAATCAGCCCAAACACAGTTGTGTAACAAAGATTACTCCAACATTTCAGGATAAATGCTGGTACATTCATTGCTAAATACAATACCTTCCGAAGGTATTCACACCCCTTTACGTTTTCCACGTTTTATTATGATACAGCATGGCAAGCCTAAATAGGTACTGGAGTATTAATGTGCATAACAAGTCACATAATAAGTTGCATGGACACACTCTGTGTGCAATAATAGTGTTTAACTGACATGCCTAGTTAAATAAAAATAATAAAAAATTATACAAATTGACAGATGTTCAATTTCAAAGTCAATCTTGAACAATCCTCACCAGACAGTGTGCTGGTATCAGTGCGTGTGTGTGTGAGCAGGGTTAGGAGTCATTTACTACTCCCCAGGATAAAAAAAAATCTGCAACTGTAATTAGTTATGTAACCAGCTAAAATATTGTAACCAAATTACAGATACTTTGAAAAACTAGATGATTACTTCATGGATCATGGATTCAATTCAAAATGGGTTTTTGCACCTCCCAAGTAGCGCAGCGGTCTAAGGCGTCGCTACAGATCCGGGTTCGATCCCAGGCTGTGTCACAACCGGCTGTGACCTGGAGTCCCATAGGGCGGTGCACAATTGGCCCAGCATCGTCCGGGTTAGTGGAGGGTGTGGCCAGGGGAGCTTAACTTGGCTCATTGCACTCTAGCGACTCCTTGTGGCGGGCTGGGTGCCTACAGGCTGACCTCTGTCGTCAGTGGAACAGTGTTTCCTCCGACACGTTGGTGCAGCTAGCTTCCGGGTTAAGTGGGCGGATGTTAAAAGAGCTGTTTGGCGGACGCATGACTCGACCTTCGCCTCTGCCGATCCCGTTGGGGAGTTGCAGCGATGAGACAATATTGAAAAAACATGGATTTTGGCGAACAAGCGCATTATAACAACGTTATGTTTTCAGCATTGAAAAAAGGCGCAAGTTTAAAAATGTTCCAACTGAGCAAATCTGACCACAAGTCAGAGACCGTTTTTTTATTCTTCTAATGACTCTTAAGGCGGAAAGTAATCCAAAAGCAGCTGAAAGAGATCCGATTAAGTTACTGAGTTGAAGTTAATGAGTTTAGGTTTACATTACTGATTACAATTTTGGACAGGTAACTAGTAACCGTAACGGATTACATTTAGAATGTAACCTACCCAACCCTGTGTACGTTAGTGTGTGAGTATATGTGTGTGTGTCTGTGTGTTAGTGTGTCTGATGTCTTCTTTTGTTGCGATTGATTACTTTATGTGTCCTCTCCTCTCCTTTGAATCCTTGTCCATTAACACACACTGGCCTCTGGCTGTTTACATCACAGTTGGCCTACATCACATTCACAGTGTGACTGAACAAGCTCTACATTGCACCCAAGAGATGACATATTCACTGGCACATGTTAATTATTAATGACCGTATAATGACATCACTGTTACCAACAACTGTTACTGACATCACAACGACACGCCTACATCTATGAGTCATCCAACGTTGGGAAATCTCTTTCATAAGTAATGGGGTCCATCAGGCACAACATCAATACAATCATCTCTGTTGATAGGAGTGATCAGTTCCATCCTGCCTACGATGGCTGAGGTTCTCTCACGCTGACTAACACACTGATAAAGGGTTGTTTTCCTCTCCTCCTTTCCTCTCCTCTTTTCCTCTCCTCCTTTCCTCTCCTCCTTTCCTCTCCTCCTTTCCTCTCCTCCTTTCCCCGGAGGTCATATGCATTATTAAAGTGCTGACTTTCACAGAAGACTTCTTCTCTCTAACTACGTTTCCATAAATCACGGCAGCTGTGATGGAAACGGGACATTTCAGTACAATTTTATAAATGCTGACCGACAGATCATTTGTATGTTGTACAGTGCCTTGCAAAAGTTTTCATCCCCTGTAATTTAAAATGATTTTTATTTGGATTTCATGTAATGGACTTACACAAAATAGTCCAAATTGGTGAAGTGAAATGGAAAAAATTACTTGTTTAAAAAAAAATCTTAAAAATAAAAAACTGAAAATTGGTGCGTGCGTATGTATTCACCCCCTTTACTATGAAGCCCCTAAATAAGATCTGGTGCAACCAATTACCTTCAGAAGTCACATAATTAGTTAATAAAGTCCAACTGTGTGCAATCTAAGTGTCACATGATCTGTCACATAATCTCAGTATACAGTGGGGAGAACAAGTATTTGAAACACTGCCTGATTTTGCAGGTGTTCCTACTTACAAAGCATGTAGAGGTCTGTAATTTTGGTCATAGGTACACTTCAACTGTGAGAGGCGGAATCTAAAACAAAAATCCAGAAAATCACATTGTATGATTTTTAAGTAATTAATTTGCATACCCAGTTGTCAGCGAGCATTCTGGGGGCAGTGCAGACAGACCATGCTTTCCACCCTATCCTGCAAACTCCGCTCTATACAGGTAAGCCATGATTCTGCTGGCTCTGGACTCCAGAGAAGTGACTTGATATCCCTAGTTGATATTGGCTGCTAACATGAATGACTTTCCGCTACAAATGCAGGTGTAAAACGCAATTTATTTCTGTTTCTTGTTTTTTGAAAATGCATCTTCATTTATGGCTGTGTTAACAGGCTATATTTACACAGCGATTGTGAGTGCGCAGGCATGTGCGTGCATTGAGGGTCGCGAGCTTTGAACCACTTCTTTAGCAAACAGATTGCTGATTAGCTGTACAAGATCGGGTGCAGCGCAAACCTCAAATTGTAGGGAGAGAAGATTGCCATAAATAAATATCTAGCTACAAAACTGGTGATAATAACATTAAGTTAACTTTGCAAGCTCACTAGTAGTGGGGCATCAATCAACAATGTCTAGAATAGACCTAGCTACTGATCTTTTGGTATGTCAAAATTGCTTGAAATTCACAATTTACTTATGAAGCTTGGATTTGGAATTTGTTGTTAAAATTACATAACTGTTGGGCAGGGAAAACCCTGCAGCGTTGCAGTTCTTGACACAAACCGGTGCGCCTGGCACCTACTACCATACCCTGTTCAAAGACACTTAAATATTTTGTCTTGCCTACTCACCCTCTGAATGGTACACATGCACAATCCATGTCTCATTTCAAAGCTAAAAAAACAAACATTTTATAACCTGTCTCCTCCCCTTCATCTACACTGATTTGAAGTGGGTTTAACATGTGACATCAATAAGAGATCATAGCTTTCACCTGGATACACCTGGTCAGTCTATGTCATGGAAAGAGCAGGTGTCCCTAATGTTTTGTACACTCAGTGTATATCTTTTATATATATATATTTTTTTTAATGAGTAAAACTTACCGAGGTCCAGACCTTGGTGTCCTCATATGTAGTTACGGCTTGCATCATAATTACTGCTCCCCAGTGCTATTTATTCCTGCATCATAATTACAATTTTTTTTGTATCAATAACAATCTACTGGGGATCAGACATGTGCTGTGAGTGGCCTCTCATTTCCTTATCCCTGCTCAGCACTGATTATCAAATGAGGATCTGCTTATGACCTGTGGTGTAAGTATGTGCACACACACACGCACACGCACACTTACCACCCCCCCACCCACACACACACATACACACGCAGGAAAACACTCTCTCTTTCTCTCACACACACACACACACACACACCCACTCACTCACGTGAGAGGAGAGGACAAATAAAGTAATCAATCGCAACAAAAGAAGACATCAGGCGAAGAACGACCGAAGGGTACCAAAATAACACACACACACACACACATACACACACACACACATATACTGTAGTACACGCACACACACACATATTGATCCAGCAGAGACATTTCCTCCAAAATTAGAAGAAGGTGAAAGACATGGCTTTTAGCCATGACAGGTCCTTTCCCCTTGGGCTTCAGGCAGACAGACAGACAGTTATTCAGAAAGGACAGAGATAGGGATGAATAGAATATTCCCTGTTGTATTTTGGCCTTATCATATTCCTATCTCTTTCTGACCTGTCAGTCTTATTCATCTCTCAGCCAACACAATACAATTCAGCACCCCTGGAGCACTTAAGGGTAAGTGCCTTGCTCAATGGCACAATGGCGGTAGTTAGTATACAGGGATAATGAAGCCGGAAACCCTCCGGCTGCCGGAAATCTCCCTGCAGATTTCCCCAGAGGCATCTCATGGGTTCGAACCAGCAACTCTCCGGTTATCGGCCCACCTCTAACCTCGAGGTTACCCTTGCCCCACAGACACACGCATGGCCGCATGCACACACACACACCGGCTCAACCACCTGCTGTGTGTGTGTGTCTGTCACATCCAGCCATCAGACAGTGTCCCCAGAAGAGGAGTGAGAGACGAAAGCCTGTCGCATGCTTCCCAGTCAAAACACTTTGTGTATATTAAAAAATATATAATGCCCAAATATTTTTTGTGTTCTGCAGTTTTTTTCCAGCTGCACAAGCTATTTTTTCTCTAGGCAAGTTGAATTTTGATAGCCGAAGTGTATTCTCCTTCATCAGTGATTGGTCAACAGTACTACTCCTAACAGGAACTACGGACGGGTTTCTTCAATCAACTGTTTGTTTTCATTCAACGAGAGACGACTAGTTTTCGCTCACAGTTTTTCACTTGAGAAATATTGCACTAAACATTTTAGCTAGATGTCAAATTGCTCTACTAAGTCCTCGTTGGCAAAAACATCAAAATCCATTACAGATTTCTTGATTTATCTTCGATTAATTCAGACTATTTTGAGGAAGTGTCATGGCTATGTTTTTGCTATTGTGGCTCCAGAGGGATAAACAGCAGTAATATTACCGTTTTCTTCCGTTAAGGTCTTTAGGGAGTACGTGAGCACAGGCGTTCACATCGCCTAGCTGAGTTCTGCTAGGAGCAAACCCAACCTATGTATGTGGATGCCTTTAATGTTAAAGTCTACTAAATACATGTGGATGGGACTAATTAGCAGTGTATATCCATAATTAGCGGTGTATATTCATAATTAGCAGTGTATATTAATAATTACCAGGGCATATTCATAATTAGCGGTGTATATTGATAATTAGCGTGACATATTCATGAGGATGATGTTATTCCGACATCTCCCTACAACATGGCCGTGACACATGCAGTTTTTCCCAATGAGCCTATTTTCATATCTCATTTAAAACGGACAGCCCTAGGATGAACATGTCTATCTACCTTTGAGATGTGGTTACAGGATTTAGGGTATCTAATGCATATTGATTTATCTCTCCACTGACTGTCTCTATAGGCAGAATTAACTCATTTGAGGTCATCACAACAAGATTGTTAATAATGTTTTCCCTCCTTGGGAACTATTCAGCAGTCTAACAAACCGTTTAATCCTTTGTACGCCATTAGCAACCATGAACACTCTATCTCTAGCCCTCTCTCTCTCTCTCTCTCTCTCTCTCTCTCTCTCTCTCTCTCTCACTCTTTCTCTATCTCACTCTCCCTTTCTCCTCCCCTTCTCTCTTTATCTCTCTCTCTTTCCCACCACCTTTTGCTCCATCCCTCCCCCTTTCTTTCAGAGAGACATAGAAATGTTGTTGTGGACTGGATGTTTTTTGAGTGATAGGTGTCTTTGTGCTGAATAATGTCAATAGAGTGAGGGGAGGGAAGAGAGAGAGAGAGACCTTGGAGATAACCCTGTCCCTCTTTTACCAAGGACCAGACACCTTGCTATCACCAGAAGATTAAGACATGGACCTGTCTTGTCACTGTCACTGAACAAGCTCAACATGTGACCCAAGTGATGACATATTCACTGGCACTTGTTAATCACTGTTACCAACACCTGTTACTGACATCACAACGACATTTCAGGAGACATAGCCAGAAGTTAACACCACACATCTATGAGTCATCCAACTTTGGGAAATCTCTTTCATAAGTAATGGGGTCCATCAGGCACAACATCAATACAATCATCTCTGTTGATAGGAGTGATCAGTTCCATCCTGCCTACGATGGCTGAGGTTCTCTCACGCTGACTAACACACTGATAAAGGGTTGTTTTCCTCTCCTCCTTTCCTCTCCTCCTTTCCTCTCCTCCTTTCCCCGGAGGTCATATGCATTATTAAAGTGCTGACTCTCTCACATAAATAATATTTTCTTCTCTATGACTGTACTTCCAGAGTTTAAACAACGTGTTGGGTAATTTAAGTTTATAAAAACATTAAACCATGAAGCAGCATTAAAATATGACAGTCTGAAAGTTAGTGAGTCTGTGTACTTATTTGTATAAGTGTGAGATAATGAAATGAGAAGTCTGCACACAACATATTACTGCTCCCCAGTGCTTTTTATTCCTGCATCATAATTACAAAAAATGTTTCAGCTTATGTTGTTCCGTAAGTATGCTGTATCAATAACAATCTACTTGGGGATCAGACATGTTCTGTGAGTGGCCTCTCATTTCCTTATCCCTGCTCAGCACTGATTATCAAATGAGGATCTGCTTATGACCTTTGTTTTCTGTATTTGGGTGAGAACAGGATACCAGAGAAGCAGGAAAGGGGTGAGTGGCATAGACGAGTCCAAATCAGGGGATCCAAATTACACTGTCTGGTCTCTGGAGCAGGCAGGTCACCTGTGATACAAGTCAGTATTTGACGTCAATCCATGTGTGAAGACGTCGGGAAAAGTCGTGGAAATTTGTCACTAGGGGCAACATTGAACGCTGTTACCTTGAAGGAGGTTTCAGTTTTGCTAAGGTGTTGTGGATGGGCTTAAGCATCTGCCTCTGATTCCAACAGTTGCATGTTCAAATCCAGTGACAGAAAGTTGTTTTTAGTATTTTAGTTTGAATCCTGTCCTAAACCTTAACCCTAACCTTAACCATTCAGAGTTAATGCCTAACCTGAATATTTCTAGTTTAATGCCTAAACTTAACCCTAATCTTAACAATTCTGAGTTAATGCCTAAACTTAGTCTTAAACACTTTGGAATTTGACATTTGAGAAACATGGATGAAAGTCTAATTATGGCATGAGAGCTGGTAGCTCTGGAGGATTAACACCAGATAGAAAGAAAGAGACAGTGATTTTGATAAGCGGAGTAAACATACACACACACACACACACACACACACACACACACACACACACACACACACACACACACACACACACACACACACACACACACACACACACACACACACACACACACACACACACACACACACACACACACACATTGATCCAGAAGAGCAACTTCCTCCAAAGTTAGGAGAAGGTGAAAGACATGGCCTTTAGCCAGGACAAGTCCCTTCCCCTTCCCCTTCCCCTTCCCCAGTTATTCAGAAAGGACAGAGATGGGGATGAATAGAATATTCCCTGTTGTATTTTGGCCTTATCATATTCCTATCTCTTTCTGACCTACCAGTCTTATTCATCTCTCAGCCAACACAATACAATTCTTGCTTTTATTGGTCCATTTGCACAGATATTCTTTATTTTTGTTGTCACAGTACCCAACCTGACACAACACACACATCACAGGCTGTGAGCAGCACAGGGGATGTGGCAAAGCAGCACCCTTGGAGCACTTATGGGTAAAGTGCCTCGCTCAATGGCACAATGGCAGTATACAGGGAAAATTAAGCTGAGCTGAAGCAGATTTCCCAAAAGGGGGTTCAAACCAGCAACCCTCTGGTTACCGGCCCGCCTCTAACCTTGAGGTTAGCGCATACCCTGTAGACATACACACACACACCCTGGCTCAACCACGTGCAGTCACATCCAGCCATCAGACAGTGTCCTCAAAGGAGAAGTTAGAGGCTTAATGTTAAACCCTACTAAACACAGGTTGATGGGACTAATTAGCGGTGTATATTAATAATTAGCTGGGTTTATTAATAATTAGCAGTGTATATTAATAATTAGCAAGGTATATTCATGAGGCTGGTGTTATTCAGACATCTCCCGGCAACATGGTCGTGACACATTTTGGGGGAATGGGGATTCTTCAGTTAGGATGAACATGTCTATCTACCTTTGAGATGTGGTTACAGGATTTAGGGTATCTAATGCATATTGATTTATCTCTCCACTGACTGTCTCTATAGGCAGAATTAACTCATTTGAGGTCATCACAACAAGATTGTTAATAATGTTTTCCCTCCTTGGGAACTATTCAGCAGTCTAACAAACCGTTTAACCCTTTGTACACCATTAGCAACCATGAACACTCAATTATCTCTCTCTCCCCTTCTCTCTCTCTCCCCTTCTCTTTTCTATTGTATTTGTCTCTCTCTCTTTCCTCTTTCTCTCTCTGTATCTCTCTCTGTCCTCTCTTTGTCTCTCTCTGTCTCTCTCTTTCTGTATCGCTCTCTCTTTTTCCTCTCTTTATCTCTCTCTCTCTCGCACCATCTTTCCTCCTTACCTCCCACTTTCTCTGTAATGAGAAGTGTGCAGTCCACAGGGACTGTCTCTGTTATTAGAGCTAATTGGACGTTCCTCATCAGCAACGGAGAGAAGAAAGGAAACAATTAGTGTGTACATAGCTCCTGTGTTACGGAAACAGATCTTTCCCCTGTCACAAGGAGCTCTCGCTGCATGGCCACACATCTAATCAACAACCCCCTGCTTAATTACTTGAGGTCAATTAAACCTTGTAGAAATGACCTAACCAACTTGACATTATTGGTAATTCAGAGGGGAAATCAAAATAGTGTCACTGTTCTTGCAGTTCTTTTTTGAAGATGGCACTGAATGTCAGACTACCGATTATCAATGCTGTGTGTGTGTGTGTGTGTGTGTGTGTGTGTGTGTGTGTGTGTGTGTGTGTGTGTGTGTGTGTGTGTGTGTGTGTGTGTGTGTGTGTGTGTGTGTGTGTGTGTGTGTGTGTGTGTGTGCAGGACACTATGCTACCCATACCATGCATGCATAACCTCTTTTCTAAATGTTCACACTTTTTGGGGGATTTGGTCACACATTAAAGCAAACACATTCAATCTTCTCTGCTCTCGCTCTAGCTGCAGTAACCATAAGGGATAGCAGGTAACCTAGTGGTTAGAGCATTGGGCCAGTAACCGAAAGGCTGCTAGATGGAGTCCCTGAGCTGACAAGGTAAAAATCTGTCATTCAGCCCTGAACAAGGCAGTTATCCCACTGTTCCTAGGCTGTCATTGAAAATAAGAATTTGTTCTGAACTGACTTGCCTAGTTAAAAAAATAAATAAATGAAATGCTAAGAGAAAGCAGATGACAAGAGAAACAGAAAATGTGTAGTTTCCTTCAAAGATCTCAAAAGCATGAAACCAGAGGACAGTACACAAGCTTTAGCTACACTAAACACAATTCAACACCAGACAATACTAAACACAATACAACAGTCAACACAATATTCACTAAGTCATGGCAGAGAGTCCAACACTCACTTATCAAGCAACACACACAAATTATTCAATACAGGGGTTAAAACTGTAAAGGCTTAAATACAAGCCCCCCAAGAAGAGTACTGAGACTCCAGAGAGACAAATAAACACCCCTTCTCAGCTGAAAGAACAACGTTCTGAAAGGAGCAGGCAGAGGAAGAAAGACACCCCCTATCTCAGCGCAGCTCGACTCAACCACTGTGCATTTGTGGTACAGAGCCATTACACTAAGAACCTGTCCCTCAGGGTGGTGGTTGATACATGAACACATCCATACTCCTTTATTATTGATGAGAAATGCCGTTTCTCAGCGGAAATGTCTGTCCATGCTATAGAAGAACACCGACATATTGTATCCACAGTGTCTGCACCCTCTCATGAAGAATGGATTAGTAGGAATAGATTACAACCAGGCACTTCATACTCGTTGTAGTCTTCCTCCTCACTCTCTGGCTGCTATCACTCTCTGCAGAGCACTGCTCCCTCTTGGTGGAGAGATGGTAGAGCTAGAGGTTTTAGACGCACTACAATCAGTACAGCATTATAGTCTACGCTCCTAAAATAGTTATTCCATTTCAGAGACAACGATAAACAGCTGTCTCTGATTGGGAACCCATTCAGGACCCACATTAAACCTACATACCCCTAGACAATACAAAATCCCCATAGATAACCAAAAAACCCTAGACAAGACAAAACTAAACAAACCACCCTTGTCACACCCTGACCTAACCAAATAATAAAGAAAGCAAATATAACTAAAGTCAGGGCGTGACAGTACCCCCCCCCCCCCCCCAAAGGTGCGGACTCCCGGCCGCAAACCTAAACCTATATGGGAGGGTCTGGGTGGGCATTTCTCCGTGGTGGCGGCTCTGGTGCGGGACGTGGACAGGAGGGCGACTCTGGCAGCTCCGGACAGGAGGGCGACTCTGGCAGCTCCGGACAGGAGGGCGAATTCCTTGTTAGAATTCTAAAAATAACTTCATTACGACATCCAGCTTACGTTATGGCGAGAGAGTGCCCAAAATCTGGGCGCAAACTAATAGTACACATGTACGACAGATATATGAAATAATATCATAAAATGGGTCCTACTTTTGATGATCTTCCATCAGAATGTTGTACAAGGGGTCCTTTGTCGGGAACAATCGTTGTTTGGTTTTAGAATGGCATTTTTCCCTCTTGAATTAGCAAGCACACTAGCGAAGTGGCGCGAAGCTCTCCATCGTCAACAAAAGCAGACAACGCAACACGGCTAACGTCCCAAAAAAAATTCAATAATCTAATAAAACTATATTGAAAAAACATACTTTACGATGATATTGTCACATTTATCAAATAAAATCAAAGCCGGAGATATTAGACGTCTATAACGACAGCTTTTCAGAAGGCAATACCAGGTCCCTTCTCGCGCGCTCCAGAAAACAGGAAACTGGTGTCACGTCATGCCAAGAGCTTTTATTTGACCTCAGATCAAGTTATACACTCCATTTCTTCTCTCACTGCCTGTTGACATCTAGTGGAAGGCGTATGAAGTGCATGTATACTAATACATATCAAGCACATTTATAGGCAGGCCCTAGAACAGAGCATCGATTTCAGATTTTCCACTTCCTGTCAGGAATTATACTCACAGATATAATTCAAACGGTTTTAGAAACTAGAGAGTGTTTTCTATCAAATAGTAATAATAATATGCATATTGTACGAGCAAGAATTGAGTATGAGGCCGTTTTAAATGGGCACCTTTTATCCAGGCTACTCAATACTGCCCCTGCAGCCATAAAAAGTTAAAGGAGTGGACCAAGGTGCAGCGTTTTGAGCGTACATACTTATTTATTTAACGATGTCGCCAACAAAACAACAAACAACCAACGACATGTGAAGCCAACGTAGTGCTCACAGGCAACTAAACATGGACAACTACCCACAAAACCAACATGGAAAATGGCAACCTAAATAGGCTCCCCAATCAGAGACAACGATAAACAGCTGTCTCTGATTGGGAACCCATTCAGGCCTCCATAAAACTACATACCTCTAGACAATACAAAATCCCCATTGATAACCAAAAAACCCTAGACAAGACTAAAACCCCTAGACAATACAAAAACTAAACAAACCACCCTTGTCACACCCGGACCTAACCAAATAATAAAGAAAGCAAATATAACTAAAGTCAGGTCGTGACAACCACCCATCACTGTGACTTGTATGCTCTCGTTGGCTGGCCCTCGCTTCATATTCGTCGCCAAACCTACTGGCTCCAGGTCATCTATGAGTCTTTGCTAGGTAAAGCCCTGCTTTATCTCAGCTCACTGGTCACCATAGCAGCACCCACCCGTAGCACGCGCTCCAGCAGGTATATTTCACTGGTCACCCCCAAAGCCAATTCCTTCTTCGGCCGCCTTTCCTTCCAGTTCTCTGCTGCCAATGACTGGAACGAATTGTAAAAATCACTGAAGCTGGAGACTCATATCTCCCTCACTAGCTTTAAGCACCAGCTGTCAGAGCAGCTCACAGATCACTGCACCTGTACATAACCCATCCGTAAATAGCCCATCCAACTACCTCATCCCCATACTGTTATTTTTAATTTTTAATTTTGCTCCTTTGCACCCCAGTATCTCTACTTGCACACTCATCCTCTGCACACTCCAGTGTTTACTTGCTATATTGTAATTATTTCGCCACTATGGCCTATTTATTGCCTTACCTCCCTTATCCTACCTCATTTGCACACACTGTATATAGACTTTTTCTATTGTGTTATTGACTGTTTGTTTGTTTATTCCATGTGTAACTCTGTGTTGTTGTTTGTGTCGCACTGCTTTGCTTTATCTTGGCCAGGTCGCAGTTGTAAATGAGAACTTGTTCTCAACTAGCCTACCTGGTTAAATAAAGGTGAAATTAAAAATAAATAAATAAAATAAATAAACTTTCATGATGGCTGGAATGCATTCGAGGGAATGTTTTACAGTAAAATCTCCCTGGTGTAAGGATTTGGCTAAATGGATTCATCTGACTTCTTGGTAGTTAAGGACCTATTGTTCAACACCCTTTTATTGTCCAACCCCAGCAGGCTACAGGCCCGGGCTTGGTCTGGTCCAGTAGGATCATCAGGATCCGTATGTCATATCTCTGCTCTCTATTTGGAGCTGGAGTCAAGTCAGACTGTACTAAGAAGGGCTTGAGTCTGGGGAAACAAGAGGCAGCGTGATCATCTATTGTCTGTGTTGTTGTTTCCATTCGATGTCAGGACAACTGTTGTCACCCTCAGACAGCACCACAGATGTCTGGTCAACTTTGTCAACAGCCTGCCTCATTGTTGTCGAGGCAATAATCTCCAGTGTTCCTGCAGGGGTTGTGGCATCCTCAATCTCTTTTACTGGCAGCTGTGTGTCCAAGCCTGGCATGCAATACTACACCAACCATGTCCTATTATAGATGGGGAAAATAGTTTTTTTCTCTCTCTTCTCCCTTTTCTATGCTGAATACACGTAGTAGAATCAAAACCTTGTATTTTACTTCATTCAAAAGATGGTCTAGGCTCAGACTAACCCTGGCACTCCACAGTAGCCTAGTGGATGAAGTGAGTTGCTGCCAAAATATTTCTGATGTGATGTGAATGTGTAATAATCAAGGCTCTCCCTACAATAGCATATAATGCACCTATACTGCCACCTTGTGGAGTATCCCTTCCCCTGGCCATTAGGCCTACACTACCACCTAGTGAATACGGGACTGCACTGCGTGTGTGCTCAAACGGGAAAATGGACCTTCATTACTAATGACAAAGACGAAGAGATAAGGGTCAGTTCTTAAAACCTCTCCACTACCTCATACAAGATGTACCATCTGCCTTGTTTTAGGACAGTAGAAACAACTAATTGTGCTTCCTTGGTAACGAGTCTGGAAGAGTACTACAACATACATAAAATAACCACAGAAGAACAGATTATATGTCTGCATTTCATTTAATCAGAACACCATTTTAATCATCATACCAGGAGTTTTCATACTTTTCCAAAAGATCATGACTCGTGAGATTGATTTATAAATCATTTCATCAAAGTCATTTGTAAAAAAAAAATAAAGAAGTTACTGAACTAAAGCATCTATAATATTACAATATATCAGTCGTATAATAGTAATCATAATAATCATAATTGTAATGATACTTCTATATGCCTTCGAAACTTTTTTTAAATAATCATATAGCTTTCACTCTCTCAAACACACAGTCCCATAACCTCTCTCAATAAGGTTGTGAAGCTGAGTACAATTATATTGGTTAAGCGCCACTGCATTCTCTTCCTGCTTTAACAAAAACGCAACCAATGATTTCAGACACTCAAGGGGGAAAGAATTCAAGAGGAAGAGTATAGAAACATGACATCAACTCAAAACGCAAGATAACCTGAAAGCAAAGACATACATAATACATGGTTCAGCATTCAAGAGGACATATTTCCAAACCCCAAAAAAGGAATGGGCTTCTGCATAGATCTACAGGAGATAGAACGTAACCATGGTTAAAAAGAGGGAGGGAGAGACAAAGAGACATTTTTATCAGGCAGTAGCACACAGGAAAGAGTGGGACAGGATAAGAACAGTATAGATGTCTTTAGATTGGGTCATGGTAATCATTTGGAGGACCACGTTACATAAAGTACAACATCATGAGCCATTGTGATCCAGCTTGTATTGATAGGGCCTTAGACAACATTAGCATGATACCATCTGCCTTGTTGTGAAATTGGTTGCTATTACAGCACTGTTGGAGCTAGAAACACAAGCTTTTCCATACACCCGCAGTGACCAATACAATTTGATTTGATTTAGATTTAATAGGGAATCTAACATAGCAAATCACAGCAGAGTTGTAGGTAGGAGCAGCTAACATGCTAACATTGTATTTTTAGAACACCTTTAATGAGGGCAGCAGGATGGGGCTAGTAATATTGTAGTTGCTGAGAAGAGACTTATATTTGGTGATACTTATATTGTCTCTCAGTACATACTATTTAGAGCTCTCTAAAAGAGGCATGGCTTTATTCTGGGCGTGTGCAGGATTCTCTTGCATACTGTAACGCAGATAGGGCTCCACCTGTACAGAGCACATGCCCATTTGCCCTTCCAGTCTCTAAAGTGCCCTTTTGTTTTGGGTAATTATGTATTTTATTTTGTATACAGTTTTTGTTGTTCTGAACCCACTGCCCGCAAGTCATCTTTAAAATCAAGGTTAACTATGTGTCATTTAATTAGCCATTAAGATGTGGCCATCTATTGCTTTTATGTAACTACACTTTACAAAAATATAAACGCAACATGCAACAATTTCAAAGATTTTACTGAGTTACAGTTCACATACGGAAATCAGTCAATTGAAATAAATTCATTAGACCCTATTCTATGGATTTCACAACTGGGAATACAGATATGCATCTGTTGGTCACAGATACCATAAAAAAAAGGTAGTGGCGTGGATCAGAAAACCAGTCAGTAAGGCCTCCTGAGTGGCGCAGCGGTCTAAGGCACTGCATCGCAGTTCTAGAGGCGTCACTACAGACTCGGGTTTGATCCCGGGCTGTAACACAACCGGCCGTGATCGGGAGTCCCAAGGTGCGGTGCACAATGGCCCAGCGTAGTCCGGGTTAGGGGAGGGTTTGGCCGGGTGGGGCTTTACTTGGCTCATCACGCTCTAGCGACTCCTTGTGGCGGGCCGGGCGCCTGCAGGCGGTCGTCAGTTGAACAGTGTTTCCTCCGACAGCGGCTGGCTTCTGGGTTAAGCGGGCTGGTGTTAAAAAGTGTGGTTTGGCTGGTCATGTTTCGGAGGATGCATGACTCAAGTTGCAGCGATGAGACAAGATTGAAATTGGGGAGAAAAAGGGGGTGAAATACCCCCCCCCCCCCCAAAAAAAACATTCTGTATCTGGTGTCTGACCGCCTCATGCAGCGTAACACATCTCTTTCTCACATAGTTGATCAGGCTGTTGATTTTAGCCTGTGGAATGTTGTTCCACTCCTCTTCAATGGCTGTGCTAAGTTGCGGGAACTGGAACATGCTGGTGTACATGTCAATCCAGAGCATCCCAAACATGCTCAATGGGTGATAAGTTTGGTGGGTATGCAGGCCAAGGAAGAACTGGGACATTTTCAGCTTTCAGGAATTGTGTACAGATCCTTGCGACATGGGGCTGAGCATTATCATGCTGAAACATGAGGTGATGGCACGATAATGGGCCTCAGGATCTCGTCGCTGTATCTCTGTACATGCAAATTGCCATTGATAAATGTAATTGTGTTTGTTGTCTGTAACTTATGCCTGCCCATACCATAACCCCAATGCCACCATGGGGCACTGTTCACAACATTGACATCAGCAAACCGCTCGCCCACACAACACCATACACGCTGTCTGCCATCTGCCAGGTACAGTTGAAACCGGGATTGATCCGTGAAGAGCACACTCCTCCTGGGTGCCAGTGGCCATCTAAGGTGAGCATATGCCAACTGAAGTCGTTTATGACGCCGAACTGCAGTTAGGTCAAGACCCTGGTAAGGACAAGGAGCACCCGATGAACTTCCCTAAGATCGTTTCTGGCAGTTTGTGCATAAATTCTTCAGTTGTGCAAACCCAGTTTCATCAGCTGTCCGGGTGGCTGGTCTCAGACGATGTAAAGAAGCTGGATGTGGAGGTCTTGGACTGGCGTGGTTACATGTGGTCTGCGGTTGTGAGGCCGGATGGATGTGAACATTCAAATCTCTGGCAACAGCTCTGGTGAACATTCCTGCAGTCAACATGCCAATTGCACGCTCCCTCAAAACTTGAGACATCTGTGGCATTCTGTGTTCTGTGACAAAACTGCACGTTTTTGTGTAATGATCATGCTGTTTAATCAGCTTCTTGATATGCCACAGCTGTCAGATGGATGTACTATCTTGGCAAAGGAGAAATGCTCACTAATAGGGATTTACACACATTTGTGCACCAAACTTGAAACAAATACATTTTTTTGTGCATCTGGAACATTTCTGTGATCTTTTATTTCAGCTCATGAAACATGGGACTAACACTTTACATGTTGCGTTATATTTTGATTCAGTATAAATATTCAGTCATAATTGCTCAACGAGTCTGTGACCGCTGTTGCAGAAACATATTTTTTGGGGTGCCCTTTTCACAGTTTGCCCCCCCAAAAGGTTTGTTTACAGCCCTGCTGTGACATCACACACTCTTACTGATTTCGGTTTTGGGCTAGAGTCCACTTTAGTCAACCATCCTCAACCATCCTCTCTCCTTTTTACATTTGCCTACCCTCCCTCCCTCTGAATCTTTGTCTCTCTCTTTCTCACTCCTTTCTCAGATGGACAGACAGAATGAGGCTGTTCACTATAAGATTATTTTCAGATGTGCAGAAGTATTGTAGGTGTAATTCTGATGTAGGTCTATAGGTATGAGGTGATGATAGAGATGTAATGCTGTAGGTCTATAGGTATGAGGTGATGATAGAGATGTAATGCTGATGTAGGTCTATAGGGATGAGGTGATGATAGAGATGTAATGTTGATGTAGGTCTATAGGGATGAGGTGATGATAGAGATGTAATGCTGTAGGTATATAGGGATGAGGTGATGATAGAGATGTAATGCTGTAGGTCTATAGGGATGAGGTGATGATAGAGATGTAATGCTGATGTAGTTCTATAGGGATGAGGTGATGATAGAGATGTAATGCTGATATAGGTCTATAAGGATGAGGTGATGATAGAGATGTAATGCTGTAGGTCTATAGGGATGAGGTGATGATAGAGATGTAATGCTGATGTAGTTCTATAGGGATGAGGTGATGATAGAGATGTAATGCTGATGTAGGTCTATAGGGATGAGGTGATGATAGAGATGTAATTCTGATGTAGGTCTATAGGGATGAGGTGATGATGTAGTTCTATAAGGATGAGGTGATGATATAGATGTAATGCTGATGTAGTTCTATAGGGATGAGGTGATGATAGAGATGTAATGCTGTAGGTCTATAGGGATGAGGTGATGATAGAGATGTAATGCTGATGTAGGTCTATAGGGATGAGGTGATGATAGAGATGTAATGCTGATGTAGGTCTATAGGGATGAGGTGATGATAGAGATGTAATGCTGATGTAGTTCTATAGGGATGAGGTGATGATAGAGATGTAATGATGTAGGTCTATAGGGATGAGGTGATGATAGAGATGTAATGCTGTAGGTCTATAGGGATGAGGTGATGATAGAGATGTAATGCTGATGTAGGTCTATAGGGATGAGGTGATGATAGAGATGTAATGCTGATGTAGGTCTATAGGGATGAGGTGATGATAGAGATGTAATGCTGATGTAGGTCTATAGGGATGAGGTGATGATAGAGATGTAATGCTGATGTAGGTCTATAGGGATGAGGTGATGATAGAGATGTAATGCTGATGTAGTTCTATAGGGATGAGGTGATGATAGAGATGTAATGCTGTAGGTCTATAGGGATGAGGTGATGATAGAGATGTAATGCTGATGTAGGTCTATAGGGATGAGGTGATGATAGAGATGTAATGCTGATGTAGGTCTATAGGGATGAGGTGATGATAGAGATGTAATGCTGATGTAGGTCTATAGGGATGAGGTGATGATAGAGATGTAATGCTGATGTAGATCTATAGGGATGAGGTGATGATAGAGATGTAATGCTGATGTAGGTCTATAGGGATGAGGTGATGATAGAGATGTAATTCTGATGTAGGTCTATAGGGATGAGGTGATGATGTAGTTCTATAAGGATGAGGTGATGATATAGATGTAATGCTGATGTAGTTCTATAGGGATGAGGTGATGATAGACATGTAATGCTGATGTAGTTCTATAGGGATGAGGTGATGATAGAGATGTAATTCTGATGTAGGTCTATAGGGATGAGGTGATGATAGAGATGTAATGCTGTAGGTCTATAGGGATGAGGTGATGATAGAGATGTAATGCTGATGTAGTTCTATAGGGATGAGGTGATGATAGAGATGTAATGTTGATGTAGTTCTATAGGGATGAGGTGATGATAGAGATGTAATGCTGATGTAGGTCTATAGGGATGAGGTGATGATAGAGATGTAATGCTGATGTAGGTCTATAGGGATGAGGTGATGATAGAGATGTAATGCTGATGTAGTTCTATAGGGATGAGGTGATGATAGAGATGTAATGCTGATGTAGGTCTATAGGGATGAGGTGATGATAGAGATGTAATTCTGATGTAGGTCTATAGGTATGAGGTGATGATAGAGATGTAATGCTGATGTAGTTCTATAGGGATGAGGTGATGATAGAGATGTAATGCTGATGTAGGTCTATAGGGATGATGTGATGATAGAGGTGTAATTCGGATGTACTGTAGGCCTATAGGGATGAGGGGAGGATAGAGGTGTAATGCTGATGTACTGTAGGGATGAGGGGAGGATAGAGGTGTGATGCTGATATAGGTCTAAAGGGATGAGGGGATGTGAGGCTGATGGAGATGTCATGTTGATGAAGGTGTATGTATGCTGTAATCTGGTGCTCATGAAGATGAAGAAATGATTAATGGGACTATTCAGTATTGTGTCTCCTGGGGGATCTGAGGACTGGAGGTTTTCGCTAAACCTGCAGGCCCCAAGGTCACAGACATGCTAATGAGGTATCCAGAGAAGACTGGATCTAGGCTGAACCTGACTAATTAGTGAGCCACCAAAAGCCCCTCTAATACAGGCACACACGCACGAATGTACGGACGCATGCAGACCTCAGCCTCCTATATCCCTATGCATCTGCTATGACCCTCAGCTGTCTTCCAGTGGTTCAATCTTCCTCTGACATTCTTCTACTTTTAATTCATAATTTATACTGCATGCTGGAAATAAACCTAGTCATCTACTGTTGGCCTATGGAAAAAGAGGCTGTTGAACCAGCGAGGAAATTATGAGGTCAAATGAACTGACCCTGAATTCACAACCTATCAGTTATTTAAAATAGGAGAAAAAAAGCCCGCATTAGCTTCCAAGTGTTACTTAAAATGTGGCAACTCTGGTATCATCTCTGGAAACAGTAAAATAATAATGAAAGAATGGCGCCGGAGGAGATGGCTGCCAATTTAAGGGCTACGAACCAGTTGTGCTTTGTGTGTGTTTTTTCACGTTATTTGTAACTTATTTTGCCAACGTCTCTTATGACCGAAAAGAGCTTCTGGTTATCAGAACAGTGATTACTCACCTTGTACTGGACTTAGATATTTTCTTCAATGAGTCGGACGCAAAGGATTTACTTGACACTGGACAAAGCCCAAATCCCCATCATTCGCATGAAGAGGAGACTGAGATATAGGGGACATAAGTCGGGGTACCTTGTAAGAATCCGACGGCGAGTGGGTAACCCGCTTCTACCATCCATCCTATTAGCCAACGTGTAATCATTGGATAATAAAATGGAGGAGCTCCGATCAAGACTATCCTACCAACAGGACATTAAAACGGTAATATATTATGTTTCACGAGTCGTGGCTGAACGACAACATGGATAACATACATCTGGCTGGGTTTTCCTTGCATCAGCAAGATAGAACAGCTGCCTCTGGTAAGACAAGCGGTGGTGTTCTGGGTCTATTTGTCAATAACAGCTGGTGCACGAAATCTAATATTAAGGAAGTCTCGAGGTAGAGTATCTCATGATAAGCTGTAGACCACACTATATACCAAGAGAGTTTTCATCTGTATTTGTCTTAACTCTCTATTTAACACCACAAACCGATGTTGGCACTAAGACCGCACTCAACGAGCTGTATAAGGCCATAAGCAAACAAGAAAATGCTCATTCAGAGGCGGCGCTCCTAGTGGCCGGGGAATTTAATGCATGCAAACTTAAATCCGTTTTACCTCATTTCTACCAGCATGTGACAGGTACAACCAGAGGGAGAAAAAAACTCTAGACCAGCTTTACTCCAAACACAGAGATGCGTACAAAGCTCTCCTTTGCCCTCCATTTGGCAAATCTGACCATAACTCTATCCTACTGATTAATGCTTAAAAGCAACAACTAAAGCAGGAAGTACCAGTGACTCGCTCAATACAGAAGTGATCAGATGACACAGATGCTAAGCTAGAGGACTATTTTGCAAGCACAGACTGGAAAATGTTCTGAGATTCTTCCGATGGCATTGAGGAGTACACCACATCAATCAATGGCTTCCTCAATAAATGCATCGATGATGTCGTCCCCACTGTGACTGTACGTACATACCCCAACCAGAAGCCATGGATTACAGGCAACTGAGCTAACCCGGAGGCTTATAAGAAATCCCGCTATGCCCTCCGACGAACCATCAAACAGGCAAAGTGTCAATACAGGACTAAGATTGAATCCTACTACACCGGCTCCGACGCTCGTCAGATGTGGCAGAACTTGCAAACTATTACGGACTACAAAGGGAAGCACAGCTGCGATCTGCCCAGTGACACGTGCCTACCAGACAAGCTAAATGACTTCTATGCGCACTTCCTGGCAAGCAACACTGAAGCATGCATGAGAGCACAATCTGGTATGGCTGTATGATCACACTCCGTAGCTGATGTGAGTAAGACCTCTAAACATATCAACATTCCCAAGACCGCAGGACCAGATGGATTACCAGGACGTGTACTCCGAGCATGTGCTAACCAACTGGTAAGTGTATTCACTGACATTTTCAACCTGTCCCTGACCGAGTCTGTAATACCAACATGTTTCAAGCAGACCACCATAGTCCCTGTGCCCAAGACCACCAAGGTAATCTGCCTAAATGACTACCGACCCGTAGCACTCACGTCTGTAGCCACGATGTGCTTTGAAAGGCTGGTCATGGCTCATGTCATCACCATTATCCCAGAAACCCTAGACCCACTCCAATTTGCATACCGCCCCAACAGATCCACAGATGACGGAATCTCTATTGCACTCCACACTGCCCT
Organism: Salvelinus namaycush; assembly: GCF_016432855.1. NCBI lineage: Eukaryota > Metazoa > Chordata > Actinopteri > Salmoniformes > Salmonidae > Salvelinus > Salvelinus namaycush. The sequence goes on from NC_052319.1 coordinate 33,111,499, forward strand.
TTCCAACCTAGATAAAAGGAACACCTATGTTTGAATGCTATTCATTGACTGAAGCTCAGCGTTCAACACCATAGTTCCCTCAAAGCTCATCACTAAGCCAAGGACCCTGGGACTAAACACCTCCCTCTGCAACTGGATCCTGGACTTCCTGACGGGCCATCCCAGGTGGTAAGGGTAGGTAACAACACATCTGCCTTGCTGATCCTGAATACAGGGGCACCTCAGGTGTGCATTTTCAGTCCCCTCCTGTTCACTCATTACTGCATGGCCAAGCACGACTCCAACACCATCATTAAGTTTGCCAAAGACACAACAGTGGTAGGCCTGATTACCGACAACGATGAGGCAGTCTAAAGGGAGGAGGTCAGAGACCTGGCAGTGTGGTGTCAGGATTACCTCCTCTCCCTCAACGTAATCAAGACAATGATCGTGGACTACAGGAAAAGGATGGCCGGGCACACCCCAGTTCTCATCGACAGGGCTGTAGACGAGCAGATTGAGAGCTTCAAGTTCCTTGGTGTCCACTTTCATGGTACAAACACACAAAGACAGCCGTAAAGAGGGCACGACAACGCCTATTCCCCCTCAGGAGACTGAAAAGATTTGGCATGGGTCCTCAGATCCTCAAAGTTCTACAGCTGCACCAACGAGCGCATCCTGACTCGTTGCATCACTGCCTGGTATGGCAACTGCTCGGCCTCCGACAGCAAGGCACTACTGAGGGTAGACTATATGGCCCAGTACATCACTGGGGCCAAGCTTCCTTCCATCCAGAACCTCGACAACAGGCGGTGTCAGAGGAAGGCCCTAAAAATTGTCAGACTCCAGCCACCCTAGTCATAGACTGTTCCCTCTGCTGCCGCATGGCAAGTGGTACCGGAGCGCCAAGTCTAGGTCCAAAAGTATTCTCAACAGTTTCTACCCCCAAGCCATAAGACTCCTGAACAGCTAACCAAATGTCTACCCAGATAGTTTGCAATGACCCCCGCCCCCCCATTTTTATGCTGCTGCTACTCTCTGTTTATTATCTATGCATGGTAACTTCACCTCTACCTACAGTACATGTACATATTACCTAAATTACCTTAACTAACTTGTGCCACCGCACATTGACTCTGTACCGGTAACCCCTGTATATAGCCTCGCTACTGTTAATTTATTGTTGCTCTTTAATTATTTGTTAATTTTCTTTTTTCTTTTTAACTTTAGCTTATTTAGTAAATCATATTTTAACACTTATTTTTATTAAATCTGTAAGGTTGTAATGATTTGGAACCCGACACCTCTGACATTCTGAACTGTGACATCACCTAAGGAAATGACTTCGATGACAGCATTTTTGGCAGTTAAACGCAACCACAAAAATGTATTTTTTGTTTTTAACACTATTTGTTTATGAGTGTGATAGCTCTACTTTTGGTTTATGGTTAAGGTAGCTAGTTTGCTGTTAATTAGTGAATTCATGTGTCATCTAGTTTTAAAGCACGTGAATGCACACACCTCGTTGCTCCGAGTTTACAGGTCGTATTCCCCAACTCTCCCGGAGGTTGTGAATGCGTCATGAATATGAGTGAAACAACAAGTAAACATCAGACAGACTTCACAATGACTCACCTATCTGAATCTGACTCATCTATCTGAATCTGACTCATCTATCTTAATCTGACTCACCTATCAGAACCTGACTCACCTATCAGAACTTGACTCACCTATCAGAACCTGACTCACCTATCAGAACCTGACCCACCTATCAGAACCTGACTCACCTATCAGAACCTGACTCACCTATCAGAACCTGACCCACCTATCAGAACCTGACCCACCTATCAGAACCTGACTCACGTATCCATCAGCTCAGTTGATTATCTAGAAAACAACGGGACAAAGAAAGAATAGAAACAGCCCTTAAAGATTGCCTTTTCTTCCAGCTATCGTTAACCATTATGCAAACAGTAATGCTAACATCTGCCGCTGAGCTTCTCAACCTCACTCTGCCGCCCAACGTTTCTCCTCAAACATACTCTATACTGGGTTCTACACCTGCCCGTTCTCTATAGCAAAGCATGAACCGCCTTGTAAGCAAGCAACGCTTACCTTTGAAGTTGTACCCTTAAGCATGCAGTGCCAAATGAGATACCTCAAGCCATACACCCGTCTTGTGATGTGTGAGTGTGTGTATATATGTATATAGCAATAAGCCCTTTACTTAATGTGAGATTTAAGTAACATTTTCTGAACAATGCAGTGAAAAACAGAGGCCACTGCTACCGCACTGGTGGTCTTTTGGGGGTGCAGTAGTGTTCTGTAACACAGCGTGGCTAAGGCTACGCAAAGCAAACCAACAAGGCTGTGAATTTCACATCATTTAAGAGAGCCTCCACATGCAAGTACAGTATAGAGTTTACACATCTTGATTAGACAAAACAATAAAGAGAAAGTAGAACATCACACCTGTGTGTGGAGTGCTGGACTGAGAAGATATCATGGGGAATGGACAGTGTGGTAGAGACAGGATTCAGAGTGGAATATTTGTATATCTACGGCTGGGTTAAGGGGTTGTCTTCTATATTGAGAGATTGGCCAGTAGTGTAATCTGATGAAATGTGGGTGTGTGTTAACTTTACCAGGGATACTGTGAGAGAGAACATGAGAACAAAATACTACTCTAACATTTTAGAGTCCTTTCCTACATCTCAAGAAGCTTTAGGAATGGGAACCCAAATAAGGGGAGACTTCAGAGTGGACACACACATACACACACTCACACACACAAGCATGCACACACTCACAACTTTGCTTTTTGATACATGTTATCTATCCTATATCGATGAGACATTTTCCTGCGCAAGAGACCCATAAAGGAACAACATAAAACATAACGGATGGAAATTCAAAAAGAGGGAGAGTGAATGTTATCCCGTAGTCAACCAGTGCAACAAAAAGCCAGAACAGGAACACAGTGTAAAAAAGAGCAGAGAGAGAAACTCAGCAGTGAGGAGGCCTTTGCAGTCAACAAAGGCTGTGGCATTGTCCCACATTCCCACCACAGTCATGTTTTTTATCTCTTTGTTTGTTTGTTTGTTAGTCTGTTTGTTTTGATTGATTTGTATGTCTCCAAGTAGTCCCAAACCTCTGCAAAGACTCCATTACCCAGAAAGCACGGCAGCTGCAGATGTCAAGTCCACAGCACTTAGCATTCCCGACCGAGGCAGAGATGTTTCAAATCCTCATAGCCACGCTGTTGCCATGACAACGTAAGTCCTCAGCCATCCCATCACTCCTCGTTGGTGGGGGAACTCTCCTCCAGAGGGGTGAGGGAGGCGGGAAGACCCAAGCCCACACCCGTTGCATTGTGGGATGCGGTGAGGGAGGCAACAGTGTGCAGGAGGACAAGGACTAGCAGGCAGAGTTTGAGCCGGCCGTTGCACAGTCTGCACGCGGCCGAGGAACTGAGAGAGGTTCGGTGGTGACAGGATGGGTGAGTTCTTTTGAGGGTCCCCCGAGAACGGTTGTTGTCTGCTTCCGTCTGGAAGTCCCACCGGACATCACAGCACTCTGCATCTGCATCCACACCCCCAGGGTACTCCTCCAACAGCCCTGCAGAGGAGGAACACACGTTTACTACGCATTATAAACTTAGTGGTTCGAGCCCTGAATGCTGATTGGCTGAAAGCCGTGGTATATCAGAACGTATACCATGGGTATGACAAAACATTTATTTTTACTGCTCTAATTAAGTTGGTAACCAGTTTATAATAACAATAAGGCACCTCAGGGGTTTGTGATATATGGCCAATATACCACGGCTAAGGGCTGTGTCATAGCACTCCGCGTTGCGCATAAGAACAGCTCTTAGTCGTGGTATATTGGCCATATACCACACCCCCTCGTGCCTTATTGCTTAAATTTTCAACTAATATTCAACACTTTTTAGACCAAATGCAAACATAGGCTACAGTACCATACACAGTTCTGCTCATCTCAAATCAAATCAAGCTTTATTTATACAGCACATTTCAGACATGGAATGCAACGCAATGTGCTTTACAGGAAAAAAATAAACAAATGCAAAACAATGAAAATAAAACTGAAATATTTACCACACAACAAACATAAGATAAAAATCTCTTAGCTTACCCCTTGAAATCCCTACAAATATAATATGTGTGTAAGAAAAATCATACTCACTCCAAAATTCTGTTTTCCATCATTAGTTACAAGCACTCCGGACGCTTTATCTGGACATGGTTCGTCAGCACCTTCAACAGCCGAAGCTAAGTATTAACATTAACATGATGCCTTCTAATTGCAGTCGCTGTACTCATAATATACAGGAGAACGATTGCCTTATGGCGAGGATAGCTGTGCTGCAAGCCCAGCTTCAGACGCAATCGTTAGGCAAGGGTAATTTCAGTGTAGGAAAGGATGAAACAGCGTCTGTGCCACCAGTAAGTACAGATAGTAGTATAAATCCCCCCCGCACAGTCCCCGCAGCCGGAGCTTCTGGAGGGAAATGCTGTAGGAATGCTCAGCTGGTGTCGCTCATTCAGCCGACAGAAACTTTCAACCGGTTTTCCCCATTAAGTAGCGAGTCGGAGTCTGAGGCCGAGTCTTCTCTTGTCTCTACTCCTCCCGTTACGGGGTCTGAGACGCCGAAGGCTCCCACCATTAGCTCTGACAAATTGAAAACCCTAGTCATTGGCGACTCCATTACCCGCAGTATTAGACTTAAAACGAATCACCCAGCGATCATACACTGTTTACCAGGGGGCAGGGCTACCGACGTTAAGGCTAATCTCGATGATGGTCCTCGCTAAAGCTAAAACTGGCGAGTATAGAGAGTATAGAGATATTGTTATCCACGTTGGCACCAACGATGTTAGAATGAAACAATCAGAGGTCACCAAGCGCAACATAGCTTCAGCGTGTAAATCAGCTAGAAAGATGTGTCGGCATCGAGTAATTGTCTCTGGCCCCCTCCCAGTTAGGGGGAGTGATGAGCTCTACAGCAGAGTCTCATAACTCAATTGCTGGTTGAAAACTGTTTTCTGCCCCTCCCAAAAGATAGAATTTGTAGATAATTGGCCCTCTTTCTGGGACTCACCCACAAACAGGACCAAGCCTGACCTGCTGAGGAGTGACGGACTCCATCCTAGCTGGAGGGGTGCTCTCATCTTATCTACCAACATAGACAGGGCTCTAACTCCTCTAGCTCCACAATGAAATAGGGTGCAGTCCAGGCAGCAGGCTGTTAGCCAACCTGCCAGCTTTGTGGAGTCTGCCACTAGCATAGTCAGTGTAGTCAGCTCAGCTATCCCCATTGAGACTGTGTCTGTGCCTCGACCTAGGTTGGGCAAAACTAAATATGGCGGTGTTCGCCTTAGCAATCTCACTAGGATAAAGACCTCCTCCATTCCTGACATTATTGAAAGAGATCGTGATACCTCACATCTCAACATAGGGCTACTTAATGTTAGATCCCTCACTTCAAAGGCAGTTATAGTCAATGAACTAATCACTGATCATAATCTTGATGTGATTGGCCTGACTGAAACATGGCTTAAGCCTGATGAATTTACTGTGTTAAATGAGGCCTCACCCCCTGGTTACACTAGTGACCATATCCTCCGTGCATCTCGCAAAGGCGGAGGTGTTGCTAACATTTACGATAGCAAATTTCAATTTACAAAAAAAAAAAAGACGTTTTTTCGTCTTTTGAGCTTCTAGTCATGAAATCTATGCAGCCTACTCAATCACTTTTTATAGCTACTGTTTACAGGCCTCCTGGGCCATATACAGCGTTCCTCACTGAGTTCCCTGAATTCCTATCGGACCTTGTAGTCATAGCAGATAATATTCTAATTTTTGAAGATTTTAATATTCATATGGAAAAGTCCACAGACCCACTCCAAAAGGCTTTTGGAGCCATCATCGACTCAGTGGGTTTTGTCCAACATGTCTCTGGACCTACTCACTGCCACAGTCATACTCTGGACCTAGTTTTGTCCCATGGAATAAATGTTGATCTTAATGTTTTTCCTCATAATCCTGGACTATCGGACCACCATTTTATTACGTTTGCAATTGCAACAAATAATCTGCTCAGACCCCAACCAAGGAGCATCAAAAGTCGTGCTATAAATTCTCAGACAACACAAAGATTCCTTGATGCCCTTCCAGACTCATTCTGCCTACCCAAGGACGTCAGAGGACAAAAATCAGTTAACCACCTAACTGAGGAACTCAATTTAACCTTGCGCAATAACCTAGATGCAGTTGCACCCCTAAAAACTAAAAACATTTGTCATAAGAAACTAGCTCCCTGGTATACAGAAAATACCCGAGCTCTGAAGCAAGCTTCCAGAAAATTGGAAAGGAAATGGCGCCACACCAAACTGGAAGTCTTCCGACTAGCTTGGAAAGACAGTACCGTGCAGTATCGAAGAGCCCTCACTGCTGCTCGATCATCCTACTTTTCCAACTTAATTGAGGAAAATAAAAACAATCCAAAATTTCTTTTTGATACTGTTGCAAAGCTAACTAAAAAGCAGCATTCCACAAGTGAGGATGGCTTTCACTTCAGCAGTAATACATTCATGAACTTCTTTGAGGAAAAGATCATGATCATTAGAAAGCAAATTACGGACTCCTCTTTAAATCTGCGTATTCCAAAGCTTAGCTGTCCTGAGTCTGCACAACTCTGCCAGGACCTAGGATCAAGAGAGACACTTAAGTGTTTTAGTACTATATCTCTTGACACAATGATGAAAATAATCATGGCCTCTAAACCTTCAAGCTGCATACTGGATCCTATTCCAACTAAACTACTGAAAGAGCTGCTTCATGTGCTTAGCCCTCCTATGTTGAACATAATAAACGGCTCTCTATCCACCGGATGTGTACCAAACTCACTAAAAGTGGCAGTAATAAAGCCTCTCTTGAAAAAGCCAAACCTTGACCCAGAAAATATAAAAAACTATCGGCCTATATCGAATCTTACATTCCTCTCAAAAATTTGAGAAAAATCTGTTGCGCAGCAACTCACTGCCTTCCTGAAGACAAACAATGTATACGAAATGCTTCAGTCTGGTTTTAGACCCCATCATAGCACTGAGACTGCACTTGTGAAGGTGGTAAATGACCTTTTAATGGCGTCAGACCGAGGCTCTGCATCTGTCCTCGTGCTACTAGACCTTAGTGCTGCCTTTGACACCATCGATCACCACATTCTTTTGGAGAGACTGGAAACCCAAATTGGTCTACACGGACAAGTTCTGGCCTGGTTTAGATCTTACCTGTCGGAAAGATATCAGTTTGTCTCTGTGAATGGTTTGTCCTCTGACAAATCAACTGTACATTTCGGTGTTCCTCAAGGTTCTGTTTTAGGACCACTATTGTTTTCACTATATATTTTACCTCTTGGGGAAGTCATTCGAAAACATAATGTTAACTTTCACTGCTATGCGGATGACACACAGCTGTACATTTCAATGAAACATGGTGAAGCCCCAAAATTGCCCTCGCCTGTGTTTCAGACATAAGGAAGTGGATGGCTGCAAACTTTATACTTTTAAACTCGGACAAAACAGAGATGCTTGTTCTAGGTCCAAAGAAACAAAGAGATCTTCTGTTAAATCTGACAATTAATCTTGATGGTTCTAAAGTCGTCTCAAATAAAACTGTGAAGGACCTCGGCGTTACTCTGGACCCTGATCTCTCTTTTGACGAACATATCAAGACTGTTTCAAGGACAGCTTTTTTCCATCTACGTAACATTGCAAAAATCAGAAATTTTCTGTCCAAAAATGATGCAGAAAAATTTATCCATGCTTTTGTTACTTCTAGGTTAGACTACTGCAATGCTCTACTTTCCGGCTACCCGGATAAAGCACTAAATAAACTTCAGTTAGTGCTAAATACGGCTGCTAGAATCCTGACTATAACCAAGAAATTTGATCATATTACTCCAGTGCTAGCTTCCCTACACTGGCTTCCTGTTAAGGCAAGGGCTGATTTCAAGGTTTTACTGTTAACCTATAAAGCGTTACATGGGCTTGCTCCTACCTATCTTTCCGAGTTGGTCCTGCCATACATACCTACACGTACGCTACGGTCACAAGACGCAGGCCTCCTAATTGTCCCTAGAATTTCTAAGCAAACAGCTGGAGGCAGGGCTTTCTCCGATAGATCTCCATTTTTATGGAATGGTCTGCCTACCCATGTGAGAGACGCAGACTCGGTCTCAACCTTTAAGTCTTTACTGAAGACTTATCTCTTCAGTAGGTCATATGATTGAGTGTAGTCTGGCCCAGGAGTGTGAAGGTGAACGGAAAGGCTCTGGAGCAACGAACCGCCCTTGCTGTCTCTGCCTGGCCGGTTCCCCTCTCTCCAATGGGATTCTCTGCCTCTAACCCTATTACAGGGGCTGAGTCACTGGCTTACTGGTGCTCTTTCATGCCGTCCCTAGGAGGGGTGCGTCACTTGAGTGGGTTGAGTTACTGACGTGATCTTCCTGTCTGGGTTGGCACCCCCCCCCCCCTTGGTTTGTGCTGTGGTGGAGATCATTGTGGGCTATACTCGGCCTTGTCTCAGGATTGTAAGTTGGTGGTTGAAGATATCCCTCTAGTTGTGCGGGGGCTGTGCTTTGACAAAGTGGGTGGGGTTATATCCTTCCTGTTTGGCCCTCTCCGGTGGTATCATTCGATGGGGCCACAGTGTCTCCTGACCCCTCCTGTCTCAGCCTCCAGTATTTATGCTGCAGTAGTTTATGTGTCGGGGGGCTGGGGTCAGTTGGTTATATCTGGAGTACTTCTCCTGTCTTATCCGGTGTCCTGTGTGAATTTAAGTATGCTCTCTCTAATTCTCTCGTTCTCTCTTTCTTTCTCTCTCTCTCTGAGAACCTGAGCCCTAGGACCATACGTCACGGCAAACCGGGCATGATGACTCCTTGCTGTCCCCAGTCCACCTGGCCTTGCTGCTGGTCCAGTTTCAACTGTTCTGCCTGCGGCTATGGAACCCTGACCTGTCCACCGGACGTGCTACCTGTCCCAGACCTGCTGTTTTCAACTCTCTAGAGACCGCAGGAGCGGTAGAGATACTCTTAATGATCGGCTATGAAAAGCCAACTGACATTTACTCCTGATTATTATTTGACCATGCTGGTCATTTATGAACATTTGAACATCTTGGCCATGTTCTGTTATAATCTCCACCCGGCACAGCCAGAAGAGGACTGGCCACCCCTCATAGCCTGGTTCCTCTCTAGGTTTCTTCCTAGGTTTTGGCCTTTCTAGGGAGTTTTTCCTAGCCACCGTGCTTCTACACCTGCATTGCTTGCTGTTTGGGGTTTTAGGCTGGGTTTCTGTACAGCACTTCGAGATATTAGCTGATGTACGAAGGGCTATATAAAAGAAACTTGATTTGACACTCTAAAATCAAGAAGTGTCTGGTAGAGGCTATAGATTCATTTTGGATTGGACAACGGATTATCTTCTGTACTCTAACGACAACGACTGTTGCTCCCTCCATGTTCAGTGAGTGGTGTGCATGCTAATGTGAGTGGGTGAACTTGTGAGGAGGGCTAAGTTGTCTCCCACTCTAGACTGTTTGACGTTAAAGTGATTAAAGACAAAAAAACGGTTACAGCTCCGATCTGAGGCCACACTTTCAGAGTATGTGTTTGGAAACACACAAATGGGTGTACACACACAGACGCATGTAGGTACGCAAACTTAAACACACACACACACACACACACACACACACACACACACACACACACACACACACACACACACACACACACACACACACACACACACACACACACACACACACACACACACACACACACACAGATCAGATGTTTTCAGAATGAAGGAAAGCAGCACCAAATCAGCATAAAACCAAATTATTAAGCTACGGAAGGCAGGAAAATGTTCATATTTTAGACAGATAAATCACCATGGATTATTAGAGCTGACCTCTAACTGGCTCAAAACTAAAAAGCCTCATTCTCCATTTGGGCTGCACCAAGCATAAACTCCTGTCTGGTGGTCTTGTTGACTTTGGCTTGCTGCTCTGCAATATGACCAGCAGGTGGGGACATACAATAAACTCACATATTGTCACTCTGCTCATGGACAACTGGTGCTACATCCAATAGCTTTGTGGTGGAAGCCATCGCTCTACTGCATACATTAAATGAGAAGTCGCTTCTAGACCAGGGTGTCAAACTCATTTTGGAACGCGGGCCGCTTTCAGCCTTCAACAAAGTCCGGAGGGCTGCACTATCAATTTGTTCTATTTCCTTCATGTAATTTTTATATACTGTATATTTTTTTATTGTCCTCTGTCCATCAGTTAAAAAATATGCTCCCTGACTGTCTAGTGATTATTAGCGGGCTGGACAGTCAATAAACTGTATGAATGTAGGTCAAATGACAGTGCACAGTGTTTATTATTTAGTTCTTCCACACTGATCACGACAAACCATTTCATTATGGACCTCGCTTTGTACACGGGGACATTGCTGAAATAGGAAAGGGCCTTCCCCACACTGTTGCCACAAATTTGGAAGCATAGAGTCGTCTAGAATGTCATTGTATGGTGTTGTGTTAAATTTCTCTTCGATGGAAGTAAGGGGGCTATCCCGAACCATGACAAACAACCCCAGACCATTACTCCTCCTCCACCAAACTTTACAGTTGGCACTATGCATTGGGGCAGGTAGCGTTCTCCTGGCATCCGCCAAACCCAGATTTGTCCGTCGGACTGCCAGAAGATAAAACGTGATTCATCACTCCAGAGAACGTGTTTCCACTGCTCCAGAGTCCAATGGCGACAAGCTTTGGCATTGCGATTGGTGATCTTAGGCATGTGTGTAGCTGCTCGGCCATGGAAACCCATTTCATGAAGCTCCCAACAAACAGTTATTGCGCTGCGTTGCTTCCAGAGGCAGTTTGGAACTCAATAGTGCGTGTTGCAACTGAGGACAGATGATTTTTACATGCTACTCGCGTCAACACTTGTGTGGCCATTTCGCGTTGAGCTGTTGTTGCTTATAGATGTTTCCACTTCACAATAACAGCACTTACAGTTGACCAAGGCAGCTTTAGCAGGGCAGAAATTTCACAAACTGGTTGGAAAGGTGGCATCCTATGACAGTGCCACATTGAAAGTCACTGAGCTCTTCAGTAAGGCCAATCTACAGCCAAAGTTTATCTATGGAGATTGCATGGCTGTGTGCTTGATTTTATACACCTGTCATTAACGGGTGTGGCTGAAATAGACAAATCCACTAATTTGAAAGGGTGTCCACATACGTTTGTACACACAGTGTATGTTTGACACCCCTGCCCCAGTCACAATGATGTGTGCTCTACAGCATATCCCACACTACAACAGTTACACTCTGCCATTCACTTCGTTACTGTTGCCCCATTCCAAAACCATCAACGTGACTTATATCCATCCATTAACTGGCAATCCCTGCATGTATAACATCAAACTCACTGGCTCACATTCATATACAAATCCCTCCTGGGCAAGACCCCTGTTTATCTCAGCTTACTACTAAGACTCCCCACCACCAACAGCAACCTGAGATCCAGCATTTACATGAAGCTGGCAATCCCCAAGGCTCTCAGTATCTTTGGTGAAAATGCTTTTCAATTGTCCTCTGCTAGAGACTGGACCATCGTTAAAAAAACATTGAAACTAAGCTCTTTCATTTTATTTGTGTCCCATTGGTACTTTTGAAAACAAACTGTCTTAAAAGATGTTAACTACATGTGTTTTCCCCTACCTCGTTTTCCCCTACCTCTTAAATGCTGCCTATTGATGTCTTAGTGACTGCTGATTGTATGATATTGTTTAGACTACTTGTGTGATATTTACTTGTAATTTTTTTATTTAACCTTTATTTAACTAGGCAAGTCAGTTAAAGAACAAATTCTTATTTAAAATGACTGCCTACACCAGGCCAATTGTGCACCGCCTTGTTGGACTCCCAATCACAGCCAGTTGTGATACAGCCTGGATTTGAACCAGGGTGTCTGTAATGACAGTTTTAGCGATGAGATGCAGTGCCTTAGACCGATGCTCCACTCGGGAGCCCCACTCCACACACCACTTTTAACGTTATATGTGCTGTGTCCACTCACTGACAGGTCGTCGTTGTAAATAACAATTGGTTCTTAACTGACTTATCTGTATAAATAAAGGTGAAATATTGTTTGGGGGTGCATTTTCGTTCCATTAGTTATTTGTAACATATCAGTCATGTTCAACATGGAGTAATTTCCATATTCAGATCATTCTGTGTGTCCTTGAGCATATAACCTGTACAGTACAGTATATAAAGTAGTACCTGTGCATATGAAACTGGGACTTCCTCCATGGATGAGATCGTCGTTGTCAGGCAGGATAAAGGGACACCTCTGCTGCACCTCCAGACAGTACTGGCCACACGGGATCCTCTTACTGCAGTGCATCTGGGTGGTCTGGAAGTACTGCGAGCACAGCCAGGGCTTATATACCGTCTAGAAGGAGAGGGATGGGAGGGAGAGAGCACATTGATGAGTTAGAAATTGTATTGCCACTGATGACACACACACACACACAACGCTCGCATCCGTGACACACTCACCATCCGTGACACACTCACCATCCGTGACACACTCACCATCCGTGACACACTCACCATCCGTGACACACTCACCATCCGTGACACACTCACCATCCGTGACACACTCACCATCCGTGACCTCTACTGCAATTGATTCACTTGAATTGACTGGACCATCGTTCAAAAAACACTGAAACTAAGCTCTTTGATTTTATTTGTGTTCATTGGTACTTTTGGTATCCTGGTATCCAGTGCATCCACAAGGATGTGGATGGAAGGCCATGTCTATCCTCCAAACACTGGCTTCGAGGGGATTATCACTTTTATACAACAGGTTACCAACATATTCAAATAATGATTGACATTTTGATGAATTTATTCATACTATTTCATCCTTCCACAAGATATAGTCCTGACACAAATCTTGAGTTGCTACCCAAGCATTCGATCTATCAGTTCAGTTGCCAGAGACGCGACCCAGTCGTTCAGTCTTTTTGTTCTGTATCTATGGACGTGTCCCAGTCGTTTGTTCTAAATGTTCCATTGCCATACTGGCTGGCAACATTCTTATCCCTTGCTTGCTAGCTAACCAACTACGGCTAACTTACAGTCACGTCAAACAATGCAGCCAGAATAACAACAGTAGCGCCCTTTGCATTTGTTTAAGCTGTTTTCTAGTGACATTTCTTTGGACAATGAGCTAATGAGGCGCAATTTCACCTGGCATAGAAAATCTGCTCTCTCGCCAGAACACTGACTTTTAGAGAAGCCAGCCAACAACACATCTAACACAATATTTTCAAACGGAAGCTGGCAAGACTGCAAACTAGCTGCACTTTATTTCGTTTTACCTTTTTTTCAATTGACATTTCTATATTCATACAAATTACGCCATCTGATTCATGATTTCGACTGGCTGAGAAACACTGCCTGCCTGTCTCGTCCTGACTCGACACGTTCATTACTATGGGACAGCAGGAGTTAGAATTTTAATATTGAAAACATTTTGCAAATGTCAGAGAGACAGACAGGAAGGTTTATACAAATCTCCGCTGTTGAAAACGAAATGTTAGTCTAAAAGAAATGTGAGATAATTTCTAGATGCTTTTTATAGTGGAGATTAAGTTTATAAATTGCTTGACTGGGTTGATAAGACAGTGGATTGCGCAGTAAGATGGAAAAGAGTAAAATAGGCATTTTAACATCACAGATTTAGCTGGTGTTAACTTGTGGAAAAGACACGGTCTGGAATGCGGTTTTAACCAATAAGCATTCAGGATCGACATACCCGTTGTATAATTTTCAATGTATTAAGGTAAGCACTGTTGATTACTTAATTCAAAAATACGAAGCCAAAGTTATATGATAAAATATAGGCTAGATAAATTAAGTTGAAATGTTATTAGAATGTGAGCACATTTGTAAGCTAGCTAACTTAACTGGCTAAACAAAAAATTATATTTTAATTCACCACTTTACAAGCTAGCCAACGAATTCTTGAAAATAACCATTATTATTTATTAAGGGATATGCCAAGTAGAGTTACAGACCCAGCCTGACTTTGGCAATTATCTAATTGTTTCTTTTGTTTCAGTATTTCAGTGTATAGTCAATTGAGGGGACTAGCCTATGTTTCATGAAGCCATTAAAGACTGTTGCTTACTGAGAGGAGGCATGTGTAAATGATTTCTAATAAATTATGTATAATAAATGTTGGTGACTCAATAGCACAGTTAATCTTTAATAGCGCATTACATGACTTTACAACTCTATCTATGTTTAGCTAAGTCTGGCAGTAACCCAGAACAATCAGAGGCAGAGTATATCTCTTGTGGCTGCTGCTGACAACAACTGCATGTAAATTGTTATTCTACATCATAATAATTATATGTCTTCATAGCATTTGGTCTTGATTTTGGCAGATTAACTAGTGTTTTTACTTTTTCTTCTTCTCCGGAACCAGTCAAGCAGGAGACACTTCTGTTGTTCACTGTAACTAATGAACAAAGTACATTGTATTGTAAAGAAGTCAGCCAGAGTTGATGTGGGCCCTCATTCAAACAAGGTTTTAGGTTTGATTTATTCGCACGAAAGAAAAGACGTGAAAGACAAAACCGTAAAGAACTGGTAAAAAACGTGTGCAGGTAAGGTTGGAAGCCCAAAATGTCTAATATGAAAACCACACCACAAATACAGGTACAAAAAAACAAAGTTAGTTCAATCACTTAACCCTTGTGTTTGTTGTCTTAAGGGTAAAAAATGACCCACCACTATGTTTAATTAACAGCAGAGAAAACCCCCAAAATGATATCTTTTCAATTTGAAATTTGATGACTTTCCCTAAAGTGACCCCAACATTAGAAAAAGTGAAACATTGCCTTTGTTCATATTTCCATGAAAGCTGTACACCACCAGGGAACAAAGATTGTCTTAGGGTCATTTTTGACCCGGCAGTTATAAAATCATTTACACACCACAAAAACCACAAAGACGCACACGCACACGCACACGCACACGCACACACACACACACACACACACACACACACACACACACACACACACACACACAATGATACAGTGAGATTATGTGTGCTACTGATTGAACAAAATTTCTGACAAAATAAACACAATTTCAGACAAAATAAACATTTCTTGAAAGCATTGTTTACTAATGGGTAATGCAGTCAGAGGCTATAAAGGTGCTGCAGATGACAGTCCCCCCAGTTCTCTCTTTGCTGAAGCCATGAGAGCACGTTTCAGTGCCCAACAAGTCATAGATCTGATTTTTTCAGATGTCCAAGAGGAACAAGAGAACAATGATTTAGAAGAGGAGGGGGTATCTGAAGAAGAAGATGGGGAAGAATACAACACAGAGCACAATGCATCATCTTCAGATGAAGAAGAAATCCCCCAAGCTGAAGGAGACATTTTTGTCAAATATCAGCAACATTTTTATTTAACCAGGTAGGCCAGTTGAAAACAAGTTCTCATTTACAACTGCGACCTGGCCAAGACAAAGCAAAGCAGTGCCACAAAAACAACAACACAGAGTTACACATGGGATAAACAAACATACAGTCAATAACACAATAGATATATATATATATCTATGTCATCATAAGGATGACCCCGGGGCCCATATATATATATATCTATGTACAGTGTGTGTAAATGTAGTAAGATTAAGGAGGTAAGGCAATAAATAGGCCATAGTGATGAAATAATTACAATTTGCATTAACACTGGAGTGGTAGATGTGCAGATGATGAGGTGCAAATAGAGATACTGGGGTGCAAAAAGAGCAAAAATAAATAATTTGGTGAATGAGGTAGTTGGGTGGGCTATTTACAGATGGGCTGTGTACAGGTGCAGTGATCCTTGTCAACATATGACAACCAGGGCAGAATGACAGAACAAAATGTCATAAGGATGACCCCGGGGCCCAGAAGACACGCAGTTGCCCATGCCCAGGACATCGCCTCAACATCAAAATCAAATCAATCAAATTGTATTAGTCACATGCGCCGAATACAACTGGTGTAGACCTTACAGTGAAATGCTTACTTACCAGCCCCTAACCAACAATGCAGTTTAAAAAAACGGATAAGAATAAGAAATAAAGTAACAAGTAATTAAAGAGCTGCAATAAAATAACAATAGCGAGACTATATACACACGGGTACCGGTACAGAGTCAATGTGCGGGGGCACCGGTAAGTTGAGGTCATATGTACATGTAGGTAGAGTTATTAAAGTGACTGTGCATAGATGATAACAACAGAGAGTAGCAGCGGTGTAAAATAAAGGGGAGGGGGCAATGCAAATAGTCTGGTAGCCATTTGATTAGCTGTTCAGGAGTCTTATGCCTTGGGGGTAGAAGCTGTTTAGAAGCTTCTTGGACCTAGACTTGGCACTCCGGTACCGCTTGCCATGTGGTAGTAGAGAGAACAGTCTATGACTAGAGTGGCTGGAGTCTTTGACAATTTTTTGGGCCTTCCTCTGACACCACTTGGTATAAAGGTCCTGGATTGCAGGAAGCTTGGCTCCAGTGATGGACTGGGCCGTTCGCACTACCCACTGGTCATGCCTTGCGGTCGGAGGCCGAGCAGTTACCATACCAGGCAGTGATGCAACTAGTCAGGATGCTCTCGATGGTGCAGCTGTAGAACCTTTTGAGGATCTGAGGACCCATGCCAAATATTTTCAGTCTCCTTAGGGGAAAAGGTTTTGTCGTTCCCTCTTCACGACAGTCTTGGTGTGCTTGGGCCATGTTAGTTTGTTGGTGATGTGGACACCAAGAAACTTAAAGCTCTCAACCTGCTCCACTACAGCCCCGTTGATGAGAATGGGGGCATGCTCGGTCCTCTTTTTCCTGTAGTCCTAAATCATCTTCTTTGTCTTGATCACATTGAGGGAGAGGTTGTTGTCCTGGCACCACACGGCCAGGTCTCTGACCTCCTCCCTATAGGCTGTCTCGTCGTTGCCGGTGATCAGGCCTACCACTGTTGTGTCATCGGAAAACTTAATGATGGTGTTGGAGTCGTGCCTGGCCGTGCGGTCATGAGTGAACAGGAAGTACAGGAGGGGACTGAGCACGCACCCCTGAAGGGCCCCTGTGTTGAGGATCAGCGTGGCGGATGTGTTGTTACCTACCCTTACCACCTGTCCGTCAGGAAGTCCAGGATCCAGTTGCAGAGGGAGGTGTTTAGTCCCAGGGTCCATAGCTTATTTATGAGCTTTGATGGCATTATGTTGTTGAATGCTGAGCTGTAGTAAATTAATAGCATTCTCACATAGGTGTTCCTTTTGTTCAGGTGGGAAAGGGCAGTGTGGAAAATGGTGTTGATGTGAGCCATGACCAGCCTTTCGAAGCACTTCATGGCTACAGGCGTGAGTGCGACGTGTCGGTAGTCATTTAGGAAGGTTACCTTCGTGTTCTTAGGCACAGGCACTATGGTGGTCTGCTTAAAACATGTTGGTATTACAGACTCAGACAGGGAGAGGTTGAAAATGTCAGTGAAGACACTGGCCAGTTGATCAGCGCATGCTCGCAGTACACGTCCTGGTAACCGTCTGGCCCTGCGGCCTTGGGAATGTTGACCTGTTTAACTTCTCTATGATAGGGGGCAGCATTTTCACTTTTGGATAAATAGCGTGCCCAATTTCAACTTCCTTCTACTCATCCCCAGAATATAAGATATGCATATTATTAGTATATTTGGATAGAAAACACTCTGAAGTTTCTAAAACTGTTTGAATCATGTCTGTGAGTATAACAGAAATTATATAGCAGGCAAAACCCCGAGGACTAACCATTCAGATTTTCTTTTTTTTGAGGTCACTGTCTGTGCAATGTGTTTTCATTGGGATACTAGATTTCTAAGGGACTTGTTTGCAGTTCTTCCCGCTTCCACTGGATGTCACCAGTCTTTGGAAATTGGTTGAGGTTATTCCTTTGTGCAATGAAGAAGTACGGCCATCTTGAATGAGTGTAACGTTATATGTACTGTTTGAGAGTTGCACAAGACTAGAAAAGTAGCGTTAGTTTGTTGTCCTCAGATAAAGACAGATAGACCCGTCTTCAATTTGATCGATTATTAACGTTTAAAAATACCTAAAGTTGTATTACAAAAGTAGTTTGAAATGTTTTGGTAAAGTTTACACGTAACTTTTGAGATATTTTGTAGTGACGTTGAGCAAATTGGAAGCTGTTTTTTTCTGGATGAAACGCGCCAAATAAATTGACATTTTGGATATATAGACGGAATTAATTGAACAAAAGGACCATTTGTGATGTTTATGGGACATATTGGAGTGCCAACAAAAGAAGCTCGTCAAAGGTAAGGCATGATTTATATTTTATTTCTGCGTTTTGTGTTGCGCCTGCAGGGTTGAAATATGCTACAATCTCTTTGTTTACTGTTGTGCTATCATCAGATAATAGCATTTTATGCTTTCGCCGAAAAGCCTTTTTGAAATCTGACATGTTGGCTGGATTCACGAGTGTAGCTTTAGTTTGGTATCTTACATGTGTGATTTAATGAAAGTTTGATTTTTATATCATTTTATTTGAATTTGACACTCTGCATTTTCCCTGGCTTTTGGCCAAGTGGGACGCAAGCGTCCCACATATCCCAGAGAGGTTAAAGGTCTTACTCACATCGGCTGCGGAGAGCGTGGTCACACAGTCTTCCAGAACAGCTGATGCTCTCATGCATGTTTCAGTGCTATTTGCCTTGAAGCGAGCATAGAAGTAGTTTAGCTCGTCTGGTAGGCACGTGTCACTGGGCAGCTCTTGGCTGTGCTTCCCTTTGTAGTCTGCAATGTTTTGCAAGCCCTGCCACATCTGACGAGCATCAGAGCCGGTGTAGGACGATTCGATCTTAGTCCTGTTTTAATGCTTTGCCTATTTGATGGTTCGTCGGAGGGCATTGCGGAATTTCTTAAAGCTTCCAGGTTAGAGTCCCGCTCCTTGAAACCATTCTACATGTTCATCACACCAGCCATCGAAAAGATCCGCCTGGAGATGACACATTTGGAGGGTTTCTGTAAATATGGAGACAACTGGAAAAGGATGGATGAGATTGACATGTGTGCCTACATAAGGCTGCTATCTTAGCGGGTGTGTATAGGTCCCAAGGCGAGGTTACATGTAGTCTCTGGGATGCAGAGAGTGGAAGGGCAATTTTCTGTGCCATGATGCCACTGAAAGTCTTTCACACTTTCTCAAGAATGCTACGATTTGATAACCGTGAGTCAAGACCTGCAAGACGTGTGAGAGACAAACTGGAGGCCATAAGAGAAGTCTGGGAGAAGGAGGTGGAGGCGTCTGCCATACCTCTACAACGCTGGGCCTGAAGTAACAGTGGATGAGCAGCTAGTTCCATTCAGAGGTAAATTTGTATTTTCATATCTATAAGTGATTTCCACTGTTAGTTGTATTATGTATGGCTGTAATATCACTGATTTATGTGATTGTTTTCTGTGACACTGATACTAATTGCTGATAGTGATCTCTTTTGTCAAAAGGCCGCTGTCCTTTCCGGCAGTATATGCCCAGCAAGCCAGCAAAGTATGGCATCAAGATATGGGTGGCCTGTGATGCACAATCCAGATACGCTTGGAAGATGCAAGTCTACACAGGGAAGTCGAGCAGTGGAGGCCCGGAGAAGAACCAGGGGATGCGGGTTGTGCTTGATGTGACAGATGGACTGAGGGGGCACAATGTCACGTGTGACAATTTCTTCACCTCTTATGAACTCAGCCAGCAACTCCTGAAGAGGAAGATCGCCATGGATGGCACAGTTAGAAAGAACAAGCCTGAGCTCCCCCCTGCACTCCTCGCAACAAGGGGGAGAGAGGCCTTCTCATCAAAGTCTCCCTTCACCCCCACCACCACTCTAGTTTATTACCTCCCAAAGAGGAACAAGAATGTGGTCCTCCTGAGCACACTGCACAAAACGGCTGAGATCAGTGATTGTGAGGACAGGAAGCCAGCCATCCTCCTGGACTACAACCAAAACAAAGGAGACGTGGACAACCTGGACAAGGTGATTGGAATTTACAGCTGAAGGAGGATGGCTGCCCGCTGGCCCCTGGTCGTCTTCCATAACACCATTGATGTGTCCTCATACAATGCCTTTGTGATATGGAACAAGATCAACCCTACCTGGATGCCTGATAAGCGGAATAAGAGGAGGGTGTTGCTGGAGCAGCTAGGAAAGGCACTTATAACCCCACACATTCAAAGAAGGGAGCGTCTCCCCCACACAGCAGCCTCTGCAGCACTTGTGAAAGCTGTTCAGAGGGCTGAATCTTGTCCTGATCCACCTGAGGCTGCAGCTGGGGCAGGCAAGAGGAGGATATGACAATTCTGCCCCCCAAAAAGGACTGTAAAACAAAAACTATGTGCTGCACATGTGAGAAATACATCTGCAAAGTCCATACACACACACTTGCATACTGTCCTACATGTGCTAATTAGAGTTGATTGATTTATGTTCTTCACGTTTTTGTTTTTTTATCTATTATCTTATTTTTTCTAATTTATTGTTGTTGTTTATACACTTTGTTTGTGGGGGCAATGGTTTAAAAAATGAGAAAAGACTAGTATTTTGTAGTTGAATTCATCATTGTACAGTATATGAGAATATATCAGTATGTTGCCAAAAAAAGTTAGACTGTTATTGTTTCCCTTCAATAAAATGAATTTAAAACTACTTCCTGCACATTTCTGCTACTTTCTTAGGCTATACAAGTGCTATCTCTTGCTAAAAAAGTTATCACAGTGTCTTGTGTTATATAGATGGATTTCAGAATTAACCTGAAAGAATCCATTGAAGGGTTGATGTAAACTGCATGGGAGGAATGAGAGGCCTCCCTGGCCACCAGTGCACGTTTACAATCTATATTTGCTCTGGTATTCTTTTTTGTCATTATTATATTACATTCTTAGCTCAAAATATGACTATTTCATAGTAGTAGCCATAATTCATAACTGGCACCATGCAGGGTTCTATACAGAACCATTTCAGTTCAGTGAAGAAGAACCTCTAGGGTTCTGATCAAAGAACCCTATAAAAGGGTTCTATATAGAAGTTTTAGAGGTTGCATATATGCAGAAAGCGAAACCTTTTTTTCTAAGACTGTTTTGTACATAATCCACCCTACATACAGTACACAATGAATTCCATTGACCTATTGCCTCCAAGACATATGCCAGACAGGGGTCTTTATATTCTCTAACACATATTTTCAAGGTCTCCCTGGGCAATATTCCCTGGGTTCCTCGTCTCAACCCCTGCCGTCACAGTGTTACGATAAGCCCTCAGTCCCTACATGGTGTAGTGTGGAGATGTCACCTGTCAGAAAGTGTGTCTCTTAACTCTCCACGCCGCTCCGGGTGGTTCTGGTGAATCACTTTGAGCTCGTCGGAGGAAGCAGGAGTGGGCTAACTGTCACGCCTCAATACACTGAACTCAATCAGATCATGTCGCTGTGTTTTTTTGGGGGGTATGTGTACTTGACTTTCCTATTCATATTTTTACAACATTTACTTATACTCCACTATATTCCTAAATAAAATAATGTACTTTTTAGTCCATACATTTTTCCTGACACCCAAAAGTATGAGTTACATTTTGAATGAGCTAACTGTCACGTTCCTGACCTGTTTTCCTTTGTCTTGTATTTATTTTAGTTGGTCAGGGCGTGAGTTGGGTGGGTTTGTCTATGGTTGATTTTCTATGTTGGGATTTTTGTGTTCGGCCTGGTATGATTCTCAATCAGAGGCAGCTGTCATTCGTTGTCCCTGATTGAGAATCATACTTAGGCAGCCTGGGTTTCACGTGTGTTTTGTGGGTGTTTGTTTCCGTGTTTGTGTTTTTCACCACACGGTACTGTATCTGTTTTCTGCACTTCGTTTATTTGTTTTGTATTTTCAGTGTTCAGTTTTTCCGTTATAATAAATCATTCATCATGAACACTAACCACTCCGCGTATTGCTCCGATCCTTTTCGCCTCTCCTCGTCCGAGGAGGAGGAATATGACGATAGCCGTTACACTAACATTAATAATATGTATGTAAGTCTCTCTTGGCTCCAAGTGGAGGAGAGATTGATTTCATCAGTACTTGTATGTTTAATGCACCGCGCTGTCTGTTTGAACTACTGGCACACAGCTCGGACACCCATGCATACCCCACAAGACATGCCACCAGAGGTCTCTTCACAGTCCCCAAATCCAGAACAGACTATGGGAGGCGCACTGTACTACATAGAGCCATGACTACATGGAACTCTATTCCACAGCAAGTAACTAATTCAAGCAGTAAAATGTTATTTTAAAAAAAAGATACAAATACACCTTACGGGACAGCGGGACTGTGAAAAAACACAAACACCGGCACAGACAGACATACTGTACACATGATAACACACGCACTCTACACACGTACACATGGATGTTGTATTTTAAATATGTGATAGTGGAGTAGTGGCCTAAGGGAACACACTAAATGTATTTGGTAATGTATTTTGTAATGTAATATAATATTTAAAATTGTATATAACTGCCTTAATGTTGCTGGACCCCAGGAAGAGTAGCTGCTGCCTTGGCAACAGCCAATGGGGATCCTTAATGAATACAAAATACAAATACAAATGCTTAGCAGGACAGGAAAACTGTCTAATTATCACACTTATCAAAAGAACATCCCTGGTCATCCCTACTGCCTCTGATCTGGCGGACTCACTAAACACAAATGATTCCTTTGTAAATTATGTCTGAGTGTTGGCTAGAAAACATTTTTAAAACATTGTTTTTCTGATTTGCTTAATATAAGGAATGTGAAATGATTTATACTTTTACTTTTGTTACTTAAGTATTTTTGAGCAATTACATTTACTTTTGATACTTAAGTATATTTAAAACCAAATACTTTTAGACTTTTAGTCAAGGAGTATTTTACTGAGTGACTCACTTTTAGTTAATTCATTTTCTATTAAGGTATCTTTACCTTTACTCAAGTATGATAGTTGAGTACTTTTTCCACCAGTTAGTGTTTGTGTGTCTCTTGTTTAAATGATGTGACTCACAAAGTGCTTTTATTAGGTATCAAAGTGTAAATCCTCAGGCAGCATTTGATGGGATGTGAAAATAAGACAAATGGAAATCTTTAGAAACAGTAGGCCAGGCACAAGCATATAGAAGAGGGGGAATCTATTTGTTCAGTCACACACACACACACACAAATCTGATGGGATCGGCACCATGGACAGCGTTGTAACTAACTAATCATTGAATTCCAGATGGATGGGAGATAAGAGTGATTCGACCAGATACACACATTGCCCTTCTCTCTGTGCTGGGCTGCTGTCAGCGTGTGTGTGTGTGTGTGTGTGTGTGTGTGTGTGTGTGTGTGTGTGTGTGTGTGTGTGTGTGTGTGTGTGTGTGTGTGTGTGTGTGTGTGTGTGTGTGTGTGACATTACACATGGACCACTTATTGTATCTGTGTCTGACCACTGGGTGGCGACAGAGTGATGGAGACAAGCTTGGCAAAGGCCTAAGATTTCTCCCACAGCAGTGTGTATTACACAGACTGTGTGTGTGTGTGTGTGTGTATTTATTCTTGATTTCTCCCACTCAGTAGTATGTCTTATTCCAAAGTCAAAGCCGATCGTGTCCCTTCTCTTGGGGCTTAAAAACGTGGATAAAGAGTCAGGCTAGATAATCAATAACATCTCACCCAGGGAGATTATCCATGTCTCCAAAAAACAAATCTCTAACACTCAGGATTTAGGCCAAACACATAATTTAAAGTGCAGAAGAAAAGGCAGACTTTGGATAAAACCTAAAGCATATCCATAGGCCAATATTAGCGCTGTTAGCTAGCAATGTGGGTTCAGGTTTCCAGTGTTGCTGCAGCTGTGAGCAGTGCAGATGCTAGTGGCAGTTATTGTAGTACTTCTGCAGGGCTAGACTTGCATAGGGCCGCGGTGCAATATAGGGTCCTCTCTCTCCTCTCACTCTCTCTATCTCCCTCCTGCCCTCTCTCTCCCTCTGTCCCTCTCTCTCCTGCACTCTCTCTCCCTCCTGCCCTCTCTTCTCTCCCCCTCTCTCTGTTTCCCCCCCTCGTTGTTCCCATTCTTTCTATCTCTGTGCCCTAGTTAGTTAGAGAGCCACACGGCTGTTTTCTGAGGGAACTCTGGACAAGAGCCCATCAGTCTACGCCACTCTCAAATGATAACTGCCTCAGGTGTCCAGAGTCAAAGAGAGAGAGATAGCATGTGTGTGTATATATATATATATATATATATACAAATAGAGAGAGACAGTGACAGAGACAGCGAGAGCTAGAGAGAGAGAGAGAGGTGAAAGGACGGATGATGAGAGAAATGTAGAGAACAGTAGAACCAGGATCCACCCCTTTTTTAAATTTTCGCCTAAAATGACATACCCAAATCTAACTGCCTGTAGCTCAGGACCTGAAGCAAGGATATGCATATTCTTGATACCATTTGAAAGGAAACACTTTGAAGTTTGTGGAAATGTGACATGAATGTAGGATAATATAACACATTAGATCTGGTTAAAGATAATGCAAAGAAAAAACAACTGTTATTTTGTATTTTTTTGTACCATCATCTTTGAAATGCAAGAGAAAGGCCATAATGTATTATTCCAGCCCAGGCGCAATTTAGATTTTGGCCACTAGATGGCAGCAGTGTATTTCCAACGTTTTAGACTGATCCAATGAACCCTTGCATTTCTGTTCAAAATGATGTATCAAGACTGCCCAGATGTGCCTAATTGGTTTATTAATAACTTTTTAAGTTCATAACTGTGCACTCTCCTCAAACAATAGCATGGCATTATTTCACTGTAATAGCTACTGTAAATTGGACAGGCAGTTAAATTAACAAGAATTTAAGCTTTCTTAAATTCTGGGCAGACTGTAAGCTCAACCGTCCCGCGGGGGACCCACCGATCCTGTAGAGGAGGAACGATACACTTTTTTTGCCTGGTACCTGTACTATAGATATCTTGGCAGAAACATCAACATATACTTCAATCAACCACCCTAGCATGCTCAAGGTCAACATTAGTTATTTCTGTCCTCACTATCTTGACTTGTTATTTTTTGGTCATACTCGCGGTTTCATCTTTCTCAAACTTTCAATTTCTTTTAGTCTTTCTT
Organism: Salvelinus namaycush; assembly: GCF_016432855.1. Taxonomy (NCBI): domain Eukaryota; kingdom Metazoa; phylum Chordata; class Actinopteri; order Salmoniformes; family Salmonidae; genus Salvelinus; species Salvelinus namaycush. The sequence continues at coordinate 33,136,825 of NC_052319.1, forward strand.
TCGTTCTCTCTCTCCTTATCTCTCTCTCTTCTCCCCATCCTCTCTTATCCATATCCGTTAGTGTATTGTCTTGGTCTCCTTGGCGAGCTGCAGCGTTAGCTAGCTAAGCTGTTCTCCTGGATTGCATTATTCCATTACGATTAGCCTAATAAGGTTGTAATTGACGGAGGGCCTTTCGCACCCCATAGTATTGGTTTTACCAAGCCTCGGTTGGCCCTGCCTTGTCAGAGCTTTGTCTTTCATGTTTTATCTGTACTCCTGCTCACCCTGCTCCCCCCTGCTCCCCTGTACATGGGGTAAACTACTGACTGAGGCTGGGCTGGAGGGAGGTCATGAGAACACATCAGATTACGGCAATCTTGCACTCTTCACGCACCCTGTCTCGACGCAACCTACCACCACCACCACTTACTGTAAAACACAGATTGTAAAACTCTGTAATTTACTGTAAAACACAGTCATTTACTGTACAGCTCAGACATTTACTGTAAAACACAGTCATTTACTGTAAAACACAGTCACAACCGCTTTTCCTCATCTGCTGTTCCTTTCGTTTCAATGATCTACATTACATTACGTTGTTATAAACCTTTAATTAGCAACGGTGCAGTATGTTGCAATAAACACTCAATTAGGTACATTACAGTACATTAGAATAAACCCTCAATTATCTACAGTACTGTACATTAGAATAAACCCTCAATTATCTACAGTACTGTACGTTAAAATAAACCCTCAATTATCTACAGTACTGTACGTTAAAATAAACCCTCAATTATCTACAGTACATTAGAATAAACCCTCAATTATCTACAATACTGTACGTTAAAATAAACCCTCAATTATCTACAATACATTAGAATAAACCCTCAATTATCTACAGTACTGTACGTTAAAATAAACCCTCAATTATCTACAGTACATTAGAATAAACCCTCAATTATCTACAGTACTGTACGTTAAAATAAACCCTCAATTATCTACAGTACATTAGAATAAACCCTCAATTATCTACAGTACTGTACGTTAAAATAAACCTTCAATTATCTACAATACTGTACGTTAAAATAAACCCTCAATTATCTACAGTACTGTACTTTAAAATAAACCTTCAATTATCTACAATACTGTACGTTAAAATAAACCCTCAATTATCTACAGTACTGTACGTTAAAATAAACCCTCAATTATCTACAGTACATTAGAATAAACCCTCAATTATCTACAATACTGTACGTTAAAATAAACCCTCAATTATCTACAATACTGTACGTTAAAATAAACCCTCAATTATCTACAGTACTGTACGTTAAAATAAACCCTCAATTATCTACAGTACATTAGAATAAACCCTCAATTATCTACAGTACTGTACGTTAAAATAAACCCTCAATTATCTACAGTACATTAGAATAAACCCTCAATTATCTACAGTACTGTACGTTAAAATAAACCCTCAATTATCTACAGTACTGTACGTTAAAATAAACCCTCAATTATCTACAGTACATTAGAATAAACCCTCAATTATCTACAATACCGTACGTTAAAATAAACCCTCAATTATCTACAATACATTAGAATAAACCCTCAATTATCTACAGTACTGTACGTTAAAATAAACCCTCAATTATCTACAGTACATTAGAATAAACCCTCAATTATCTACAGTACTGTACGTTAGAATAAACCATCAATTATCTACTGTACATTAGAATAAACCCTCAATTATCTACAATACTGTACGTTAAAATAAACCCTCAATTATCTACAATACTGTACGTTAAAATAAACCCTCAATTATCTACAATACTGTACGTTAAAATAAACCCTCAATTATCTACAGTACTGTACGTTAAAATAAACCCTCAATTATCTACAGTACTGTACTTTAAAATAAACCTTCAATTATCTACAATACTGTACGTTAAAATAAACCCTCAATTATCTACAGTACTGTACGTTAAAATAAACCCTCAATTATCTACAGTACTGTACGTTAAAATAAACCCTCAATTATCTACAGTACTGTACTTTAAAATAAACCTTCAATCATCTACAGTACTGTACGTTAGAATAAACCATCAATTATCTACTGTACATTAGAATAAACCCTCAATTATCTACAATACTGTACGTTAAAATAAACCCTCAATTATCTACAATACTGTACGTTAAAATAAACCCTCAATTATCTACAATACTGTACGTTAAAATAAACCCTCAATTATCTACAATACAGTACGTTGTCATCTACAGTACAGTACATTGTTATCTATAGTAAACAATACTCAAGTAACACAGAGTACAGAAATAAATGGACTAGAGCGAGGTTTCCAAATCCGTATCTCAGGGACCCTCAAGGTTACACATTTTTTTTCTAGTCTTGTACTAGCACACCTGACTCAACTAGTCAAGGGCTTGAAAATGATTGACTAGTTGAATAAGGTGTGCTACTGCTGAGCTGTAATAAATATTTTAACCCTAGTGGTCCCAGAGGAATATATTGGGAAATACTGGACCAGAGAAAACAGAATAAAATACAAAACTGTTTTCACAATTCCTGAGGTGACCTGAGCAGACTAGCAGTGGATCCAATATGAAATGTAAAGGGTAAAAGGTCAAATGGAGGTTACTCTACTGCAGGAGGCAGCATGTAAGTCAGCACCTCATTTCCCACAGTGCTCTCTGAGCACTAGCAGCAATGCCCCCTGGGAGCTCTAGTACAAGCTATGGGTGAGGGGTCACATAGTAATTTCCAACCTCATGGATGGGTACACACACACCGACACACACACTCTCATACACTCAATGACATATACACACAAACACACACAAACACGCTGATGTAAGTAAACAGACAACCTATCACAGAGAAGGATACGCTCAATGAAAGTAATCAAGCATGAACGTAAACAACCAGCAAAGAACAACAACATGTCTCTGCAAGCTTGTCCACCAGCTTCAAACAGCTGAAAATACTATATTTTTACTTATTGAAATAATATGTCTTAGTGATTTAGGTTCTCTACACTATACATTTCTGGTTTTGTTACATAACCTGAAATTAGGTGAACAATGTAGAATTATACACTGCTCAAAAAAATAAAGGGAACACTTAAACAACACAATGTAACTCCAAGTCAATCACACTTCTGTGAAATCAAACTGTCCACTTAGGAAGCAACACTGATTGACAATAAATTTCACATGCTGTTGTGCAAATGGAATAGACAAAAGGTGGAAATTATCGGCAATTAGCAAGACACCCCCAATAAAGGAGTGATTCTGCAGGTGGTGACCACAGACCACTTCTCAGTTCCTATGCTTCCTGGCTGATGTTTTGGTCACTTTTGAATGCTGGCGGTGCTTTCACTCTAGTGGTAGCATGAGACGGAGTCTACAACCCACACAAGTGGCTCAGGTAGTGCAGCTCATCCAGGATGGCACATCAATGCGAGCTGTGGCAAGAAGGTTTGCTGTGTCTGTCAGCGTAGTGTCCAGAGCATGGAGGCGCTACCAGGAGACAGGCCAGTACATCAGGAGACGTGGAGGAGGCCGTAGGAGGGCAACAACCCAGCAGCAGGACCGCTACCTCCGCCTTTGTGCAAGGAGGGGCACTGCCAGAGCCCTGCAAAATGACCTCCAGCAGGCCACAAATGTGCATGTGTCAGCATATGGTCTCACAAGGGCTCTGAGGATCTCATCTCGGTACCTAATGGCAGTCAGGCTACCTCTGGCGAGCACATGGAGGGCTGTGCGGCCCCACAAAGAAATGCCACCCCACACCATGACTGACCCACCGCCAAACCGGTCATGCTGGAGGATGTTGCAGGCAGCAGAACGTTCTCCACGGCGTCTCCAGACTCTGTCACGTCTGTCACATGTGCTCATGTGTTCAGTGTGAACCTGCTTTCATCTGTGAAGAGCACAGGGCGCCAGTGGCGAATTTGCCAATCTTGGTGTTCTCTGGCAAATGCCAAACGTCCTGCACGGTGTTGGGCTGTAAGCACAACCCCCACCTGTGGACGTCGGGCCCTCATACCACCCTCATGGAGTCTGTTTCTGACCGTTTGAGCAGACACATGCACATTTGTGGCCTGCTGGAGGTCATTTTGCAGGGCTCTGGCAGTGCCCCTCTTCAATTACCCTATTGCAAGTTTGAATGGGAATGACAAAACAGGAGGGCTATTTTCTCAAAACCTGACCTGAGGCTAGAGAGATACATGTATTTTCACCTGTTGCTTCTATTGGAAAACAAAACCCTGACGCACACAGGCACGCAAACAATAAACCCGCTCCTCTTTTAATAAGAGCAGCTTGTTTGGCAGTGTAAAGCCATGCTAATGTTATTACTGCACAGCAAGGGCCACATTATACAGAGTGGAGTAGTAGCCTAAACCTATGGATGTTACATTGAGCTGGGTGAATGGAATATGAATGACAGCCATCCAATATGCTGTAATAGAAATCAGGCCATAGTCATAATTTTTTTTTGCATCGACCCTCATCTTAAACGGCACCGACCGCCACTGGTTTACACGTAACTGAACACGCACGCACGCACGCACGCACGCACGCACGCACGCACGCACGCACGCACTCTCTCACACACACACACACACACACACACACACACACACACACACACACACACACACACACACACACACACACACACACACACACACACACACACACACACACACACACACACACACACACACACAGGCAGCTTGTTCCATAGTAAACAAAATGTATTCGGTTTGATTAACGAAGGTTATGTGATGTAAGATAGTATTATAATGTTGACACAAAGATAATTAATTTGACAAAGATAATTATCAGGAAGAGCCTAGTGTGAGTAGGAGTGATTCATCAATATTCACCTCAGTGATATAGGCTGCCGTTAGCTTAACCACACTTCTGCAAAATGTACCACTATCTGGGGGATACACATTAGAAAAAAGGGTTCAAAAGGGTTCTTCCGCTGTACTCACAGGTGAAACTTTTTATTTCCAAGTAGAACCCTTTTTGGTTCCAGGTAGAACTCTTTTGGGTTCCATGTAGAACCCCCTGTGTAAATGGTTCAACCTGGAACTCAAAACGGTTCTACCTGGAACCAAAACCTCTTTGGGCTAGGCGTGCCGCTAGCCCCCCACCTCAACAACATCGGGTGAAATTGCAAAGTGCCAAATTCAAATTACAAAAATAGTAATAATAAACATTCATGAAAATAGCAGCACATGCGATTATCTAAGGACAGCGCCCCGCTTACAAAAGCATACACACATTTTCCAACCAAGCAGAGGCGTCACGAAAGTCAGAAATAGCAATAAAATAAATCACTTACCTTTGAGGATCTTCCTCTGTTGGCGATCCAAAGGGTCCCAGCTACACAATAAATGGTCGTTTTGCTCGATAAAGTCCCTCTTCTATCCCAAAAACTCTGTTTTGTTGGCACGTTTTGTTCAGTAATACACTGGCTCAAAGGCGGTCAAAACATGCAGACGAATACATCCAAATAGTACCGGTAAAGTTCGTCGAAACATGTCAAACGATGTTTATAATTAATCCTCAGGTTGTCAATTATCTAAATAATCGATAATATTTCAACCGGACAATAGCGTATTCAATAGAAAGGAAAAAGAATGAAGAGCGCGCACACAGTCACACGCGCAAACCAGTACTGCATGATTCCATAGACCACTGACCAAAAGGTATTATTCTTCGTCGTTTTTCCCGAAAACAAGCCTGAAACCATGTCTAAAGACTGCTGACATCTAGTGGAAGCCATAAGAACTGCAATCTGGGTGCTGAACCCTTATATAGTCAATAGGCTTTCAATGGAAAACCACTCACATCAAAAAAATCTAATTTCCTGGATGGATTTTCCTCGGGTTTTCGCCTGCCATACCAGTTCTGTTATACTCAAAGACATTATCGTAACAGTTTCAGAAACTTCAGAGTGTTTTCTATCCAAATCTACCAATTATTTGCATATCCAAGCTTCTGGGCCTGAGTAACAGGCAGTTTACTTAGGGCACGTTTGTCATCCAAACTTCAAAATACTGCCCCCTAGCCCAGAAAGGTTCAACCAAAAAGGGTTCTTCAAAGAGTTGTCCTATGGGGACAGCCGATTAACACTTATAGGTTCTAGATAACACTTTTTTTCTAAGAGAGTAGTAAATCATTTGTCAAAATCATTTAGGTTCAGGTGCTCATCTGCAAAATTTGTCCATTTATTTTTGCACCCATCCTCATTTGCAGGTAGCAGAGTATATTAGGGGAAATGCAGGACAGAATAACAAACAAGGATGGACAAATAACACATCCCCACATTTATGATTCCACATTATTAGAGCTGACTAGGCTAAAATACTACACAAAACATGATGATAAAAAACAGAATGAAAGAAAGGTCTTTGTCTCTCAGTCCCTTTTTGCTGCCCCCCTTCTCCCTCCCTCCCTCCCTCCCTCCCTCCCTGTTATAGGCCAATGTCTATTTTGCCCTGTTTACCAAAAGTGTTTGAAAATCTGACTTGCTTTCTAAATGTCTATAGTATTCTCTCTGGTATGCAACCTGGTTTCCGCTCAGGCTATGGATGTGTCACTGCAACCTTAAAGGCCCTAAATGATATCACCATTGCCCTTGATTCTAAGCAATGTTGTGCTGCTATTTTTATTGACTTGGGTTATTGACTTTTATTGAGTTGGTGAACCAGGCGAGGCAGTCATTTGAGAAACCAAGGCTATTGAGTCTGCCAATAAGAATGCAATGATTGACAGAGTCGAAAGCCTTGGCAAGGTCGATGAAGACGGATGCATCTTTTATCGATGACGGTTATGATATCCTTTAGGACCTTGAGCGTGGCTGAGGTGCACCCATAACCAGCTCGGAAACCAGATTGCATAGTGGAGAAGGTACAGTGGGATTCGAAATGGTCAGGGATTTGTTTGTTAACTTGGCTTTCAAAGATTTTAGAAAGGGATGGCAGGATGGATATAGGTCTATAACAGTTTGGGTCTAGAGTGTTCAACAAGCTGTCTCTGCCATTTACCTTGTTCTGAACACCACCAACACAAAGGTCATGTGGTTCGGTAAGAAGACTGCCCCTCTCCCCACAGGTGTGATTACTACCTCTGATGGTTTAGAGCTTGAGGTAGTCACCTCAAGCAAGTACTTGGGAGTATGGCTAGACAGTACACTGTCCTTCTCTCAGCACATATCAAAGTTGCAGGCTAAAGTTAAATCTAGACTTGGTTTCCTCTACAGTAATCACTTCTGTTTCACCCCAGCTGCCAAACAAACCCTGATTCAGATGACCATCCTACCCATGCTAGATCACGGAGATGTAATTTATAGATCGGCAGGTAAGGGTGCCCTCAAGCGACAAGATGTTCTTTACCATTCGGCCACCAGATTTGCCACCAATGCTCCTTATAGGACACATCACTGCACTCTATACTCCTCTGTAAACTGGTCATCTCTGTATACCCGACGCAAGACCCACTGGTTGATGCTTATTTATAAAGCATCCCCCTATCTGAGATACCTACTGCAGCCCTCATCCTCCACATGCAACACCTGTTCCTGCCAGTCACATTCTGTTAAAGGTTCGCAAAGCACACACATCACTGCACTCAAAAAAATCAACTAGGGCATGTGTTTGATTAGCAAACTACAAATATGTTTGCATTAAATTAATTAATCGTATTTATGTTCATTGAATGATTCATTCTTGTTTGTTGTACATGACTCAAAGAAAATTTAGATTAATTAAATTCATTCATGTCAATCCAATGAGAATGAGGTCCCTCAAAACAATGAACCTGATATGGTTAGCTATTGCGCATGCTCCACACACACCAGATGCAAAGTTTGTAGAAGCGGGAGTGGGACGTTTCATGGACGACTAACCAGCACGTTCAAGAGTACTGTCACCTAATAGTTTGGCATCTTTGATATTAAGGGTAAGTAATTAAGATATATCTACTTTAATGTATTTAGTTCAATAGGGGGAGTGTTAAAAAGTTATTAGACATTTGTGAGACATGTCTCAGTTGGATAGTTTTCTGTAAAACATGAATTTTGTCTCATGTTTCTCACAGTTAATGCTAGCTCAGCTTTGCTATGGCTAGATTAGATTTATTTACACCACGGGTACATTATTTCTCAAAATTGCTTTTTTGTGCTCCTATTAAAAACTCATGCCACTGAACCGCGGTGCAGAAAAATTAACTTGCAGTGTAACTAAATCAATTTAACACTCATTTCAGTGACGGTAATAGGCCATTAAGAGATTCACTTGAGGTGGAAGGTGTACCTGTGTTGTAGCCAGGCTAGTGGCTCTGCCATGAGAGAGACACGGCATGTGTGTGGGGGACTGCCAGGATGTAGTCGTAGCCACGGTAAATCATTGTGTTTAGAGTGGTTAAGTTACTGTTAGTCCAGAGAAGCATTATAGAGCAACACTTATCGGCGGACCCATATGTTGCGTTTCCTGCCTTAGAAATAAGTGTTAATGTATGACGGCGTCTCTCTACCGGCGTTTTTGATCGCTCGTCAAGTTTTTAAGCTAGGAGCCAGGCTAAATAGCTTAATACCAGAGGACCACGGTTTGGAGCTGCAGTTCTGGGAAGGTAGCAAAAGGCTGTGTAAATCCTGTCTAAACCTTTCTGCCACACAGACTCAACTCTATCCATAGATAAACAAAACACCATAGACTAATATACAAAATATTATAGGAAATGATGATGCTATGAAAGCTGTGGTAGAGTATGTCTTATCTTGATGAAGACACATGCCCTTGCCAAGCAAACTGGAATTGCTTTACTAATTCATTGTAAGCTAATGTGCACTGTATTTCGCAAGGGGAAATAATAACAAGAAGCAAGATAAAATCATAGAGTCTAAAGAAATTGCATGTGCTTTTTCTGCCTCTAACATCACATTAGCCCATCAGTAGGATATTTTCCTTGGTATTTGGTCTTCATTGGTCAGTCATTGAAATCATATTTGGCCCTTTTACAAGTCTTGAATTCAATATTTCATATTGTTTTTCTGCTCTCTGGTCTTCTCCATTAAGGTTGAGTAACAGTCTTCACATTTCAGTGTATGTAATTATAGATATTGTAATACTTATTCACAATAGAAATATTAGTTCTGTTGTATTAACTTTTTAAAACAATTTCTCTTTTTCCCAGAAATACATCACAACATAAAGCCGTGTCCACATGCTCTGAGATTTGTATGCACCTCATCGACATGTTAAAAACCTTAAATGACAGAAGTGCACACATTTTGAAAACTCGGTTTTCTTGAAGCCACTACGCTTAGGAAGTGAATACAGCATTCCCAAATGCAAAATGATATGGTTAATATTTGCCACAAACAAAATGAGAGTCTTGGTGAAAATTGGTTTGATTGGTGCTTTTCATTGAGTCCTGGAAGGAATTAAGTCACTTACTGTTTTAGTCAGTAATTTAAGTTAAAAATGACAATATGCCAGTAGTAACTGGCGTATTGTGGAGATGCGTGAAAAAGACCATGTAGAGATAATGATGGTAAAGATCTGGTGTAATGTTAGGTCCACAGGAGGTTAGAGTGTCTCCATTTGCGTAATCCTTCTCGACTGAGTGAACATTGCTTTAGAAGTTCTATAGTCTCCTACATGCATTGCTGTGGGTGGGACGGTTCTAAATGTACCTGTTATTTCCTCAACTCATTTAATCCTCTTGGTCTCTTAGCTTTGACGTTTACGTCAACCATCCTTCAGAACAGTGTGGTTGCAATTAGGACTGTTGGTTTGTATTCTCAGGTGGCATGAAGGTAAATTTAGGCCTGGGGGTTGGTGCTAACATGATAACTAAAGGGAAGTTTAGCATGAGGTGGTTAAAGAGGAGAAAGCTGAGAAGAACAGGGATCTTGGCAGCTGTATGTTAAAGCCAAATATTAAATCAAATATAAAATGGTTTTGCATGTTGTCCTTTTTTATGTATGTTAGTGGACCTTTGGTAATTTAATTAAAGGTAATGCTTACTAGTACTAGCAATGAAAACAACACTAATTGAAAGAAGACAGTATAACAGACAACCTATATTAGTTCATTCAACAAGACTGACATTAGTATAGCAGAAAAAACCTATACTAGTTCATACAACAAGGCTGGATTTTGTTGTACTAAAGTGTTTGACCAATGTAAACTAAACTTAAATTAATTTGACTTGACTAAGTAAAAACATTTTAATTAAAAAGTCAAATGAATGTAAATATTAACATGACATGTTCAAATAACACAATCAAGATGTACTGATTTTACTTGATTTGATTAGATGGAATATAGGTGACATGATTAAATTACGTTCTTCCAATTATGTATTTTTTTGTGTGTGGTTCGCTCCTCTTTTCAGTTCGCTGCAGCTAGTGACTGGAACGAGCTGAAAAAAACACTTAAACTGGACAGTTTTATCTCAATCTCTTCATTCAAAGATTTAATCATGGACACTCTTACTGACACTTGGCTGCTTCACGTGATGTATTGTTGTCTTTACCTTCTTGCTCTTTGTGTTGTTGTCTGTGCCCAATAACGCTTGTTCCATGTTTTGTGTTGCTACCATGTTGTGCTGCTGACATGTTGTGTTGCTACCGTGTTGTTGTCATGTTGTGTTGCTACCTTGCTGTGTTGTCATGTGTTGCTGCCATGCTGTGTTGTCTTAGGTCTCTCTTTAAGTAGTGTGGTGGTGTCTCTCATGTTGTGATATGTGTTGTGTCCTACATTTTTGTTTTTATTCCCAGTCACCGTAGGAGGCCTTATACCTTTTGGAGGCCTTCATTGTAAATAAGATTTTGTTCTTAACTGACTTTTTAAATAAAGTTTAAATACAAATAATACAAATGATTATGTTGTTTTTATTCTTTTCTTTTTTATTCTATTTTCTATAAGTATCTATATTATTATTATCACTGCATTGTTGGAAAGAGCTCACAAGGTAAGAATTTCACTGTACTGTTGTATCCTGTGCACGTGGCGAATACACTTGAAACTTGAAACACACAAGCACAACGATCGCATATCCATATAAACATTTAAGAGTAGGTAGTAATCATTGTACAGAGCCACACATATTCTTTTTAACCCTTATTTTACCAGGTAAGATCACTGAGAACACATTCTCATTTACAGCAACAACCTGGGGAATAGTTACAGGGGAGAGGAGGGGGATGAATGAGCCAATTGTAAACTGGGGATGACTAGGTGACTGTGATGGTATCATGGCCAGATTGGGAATTTAGCCAGGACACCGAGGTTAACACCCCTACTCTTACGACAAGTGCCATGGGATCTTTAGTGACCACAGAGTCAAGACACCTGCTGAACGTCCCATCCGAAAATCAGCACCCTACGCAGGGCAATGTCCCCAATCACTGCCCTGGGGTATTGGGATATTTTTTTTAGACCAGAGGAAAGAGTGCCTCGTACTGGCGCTCCAACACCCCTTTCAGCTACATCTGGTCTCCCATTCAGGGACCAACCCTGCTTAGCTTCAGAAGCAAGCCAGCAGTGGGATGCAGGGTGGTGCTAGCGCAGCATACCACACATTTACATGAGAGGCTTTGTGCATTTGAGCTAACCAGATGCCTTCCAGCCCGCTGCCCCAGTGGAAACTCTTGGAGGGGGGATGATTAGTAATGGAGACCTTCTCATTTGGAGACCTACACAAACCGTAAACGTGTGTGTGTGTGTGTATATGAATGTGTGTGTGTGTGTATGTATGTGTGTGTTTCAATGGTATAGTGTATGTGTGTGCCTGCATGTATGCATGTGTGCATGTTCCGGATATGTGTGTCCAAGGGTCTAATTTTCCATCAAGTGATGTTAAAAAATAATACACACACAAACACACACACACAATGAATATGTTTTACTATCCTTGTGGGGACCTAAAAAAAAATCTGATTTTCCCTAACCCTTAACCCTAAACATAACACTAACCCTAATTCTAACCTAACCCTCACTGTAACCATAAACCTAAACCTGACCCCTAAGCCTAAAGTAGCCTTTTCCCTCACAGAGACCTGGGAAATGTCCCCACATATTGTACTTATTTTACTGTCCTTGTGGGGATTTACGGTACCCACGAGGAAAGTAATACAAGCCCACACACACACCACACAAATAAACACACACACACACACACCACACACACACACACACACACACACACACACACACACACACACACACACACACACACACACACACACACACACACACACACACACACACACACACACACACACACACACACACACACACACACATTATTGCAAAATCACAAACTCAGCAAAAAAAGAAACGTCCTCTAACTGTCAACTGCAAACTTAACATGTTCCACAAACATCTGACCAACAGAAATGGAATAATGTGTCCCTGAACAAAGGGGGGGGGGGGGGTATCTGGTGTGGCCACCAGCTGCATTAAGTACCACAGTGCATCTCCTCCTCATGGACTGCACCAGATTTGCCCGTTCTTGCTGTGAGATGTCACCCCACTCTTCCACCAAGGCACCTGCAAGTTCCCGGACATTTCTGGGGGGAATGGCCCTAGCCCTCACCCACCGATCTAACAGGTCCCAGACGTGCTCAATGGGATTGAGATCCGGGCTCTTCGCTTGCTATGGCAGAACACTGACATTCCTGTCTTGCAGGAAATCACGCACAGAACAAGCAGTATGGCTGGTGGCATTGTCATGCTGGAGGGTCATGTCAGGATGAGCCTGCAGGAAGGGTACCACATGAGGGAGGAGGATGTCTTCCTTGTAACGCACAGCGTTGGGATTGCCTGCAATGACAACAAACTCAGATGCTGTGACACACCGCCCCAGACCATGACGGACCCACCACCTCCAAATCGATCCAGCTCCAGAGTACATGCCTCGGTGTAACGCTCTTTCCTTCAACGATAAACGCGAATCCGACCATCACCGCTGGTGAGAAAAATCGGCGACTCATCAGTGAGGAGCACTTTTTGCCAGTCCTGTCTGGTCCAGCGACGGTGGGTTTGTGCCCATAGGCAACGTTGTTGCAGGTGATGTCTGGTGAGAACCTGCCTTACAACAGGCCTACAAGCCCTCAGTCCAGCCTCTCTCAGCATATTGCGGACAATCTGAGCACTGATGGAGGGATTGTGCGCACCTGGTGTAACTTAGGCAGTTGTTGTTGCCATCCTGTACCTGTCCCGCATGTGTGATGTCCAGATGTATCGATCCTGTACAGGTCTTGTTACACGTGGTCTGCCACTGCGAGGATGATCAGCTGTCCTTCCTGTCTCCCTGTAGCGCTGTCTTAGGCGTCTCACAGTATGGACATTGCTCTTTATTGCCCTGGCCACATCTGCAGTCCTCATGCCTCCTTGCAGCATGCCTAAGCCATGTTCACGTAGATGAGAAGGTACCCTGGGCAACTTTCTTTTGGTGTTTTTCAGAGTCAGTAGAAAGGCCTCTTTATTGTCCTAAGTTTTCATAACTGTGACCTTAATTGCCTACCGTCTGTAAGCTGTTAGTGTCTTAACCACAGTTCCACAGGTGCATGTTCATACGTTTTTCATGGTTCATTGAACAAGCATGGGAAACAGTGTTGAAACCCTTTACAATGAAGATCAGTGAAGTTATTTGGATTTTTATTAATTATTTTTGAAAGACAGGGTCCTGAAAAAGGGATGTTTCTTTTTTTGCTGAGTTTAGTTATGAGCTAGTTATAAAACTCTCCAACATCAACGCCTATACTCCTCCTTATTAAGTAATAAGATACTGTTTGCATTTCTGGGCCCAAAGTCACACTAAACAATAGCAGCAACAGCAGCAGCAACAGCAACAACAGTAACAACAGCAACAGCATCAGCAACAGCAACAACAGTAACAGCATCAGCAACAACAGTAGCAGCATCAGCAACAACAGTAACAGCAACAGCAGCGGCAGCAACAACAACAACAGTAACAGCATCAGCAACAACAGCAACAGCAACAACAGTAACAGCCGCAACAGCAACAGCAGCAGCAGCAGCAACAGCAGCAGCAGCAACAGCAACAGTAGCAGCAACAGCAACAGCAACAGCAGCAACAGCAACAACAGCAACAGCAACAACAGTAACAGCCGCAACAGCAACAGCAGCAGCAGCAACAGCAACAGTAGCAGCAACAGCAACAGCAACAGCAACAGTAGCAGCAACAGCAACAGCAGCAACAGCAACAACAGCAACAGCAACAACAGTAACAGCCGCAACAGCAACAGCAGCAGCAGCAACAGCAACAGTAGCAGCAACAGCAACAGCAACAGTAGCAGCAACAGCAACAGCAACAGCAACAGCAGCAACAGCAGCAGCAGCAGCAGCAGCAGCAGCAGCAACAGCAGCAGCAGCAGCAACAGCAACAGCAACAGCAGCAACAGCAGCAACAGCAACAGCAACAGCAGCAACAGCAACAGTAGCAGCAGCAGCAACAGCAACAGCAACAGCAGCAACAGCAACAGTAGCAGCAACAACAACAGTAGCAGCAACAGCAACAGCAACAGCAGCAACAGCAGCAGCAGCAGCAGCAGCAACAGCAACAGCAGCAGCAGAAAGCCACATGCATCCTATGTGGCATTATATCTGCATTCAACACTGCAACAAGCACTACACCGATCTAGTGCCACTCAAAAAACAATACTCACTTACACAGTTGGATAAAACTGTGACTGTATGTCATCACACTCTACTCCACTCTACTGAGTCAATAGAAAATCCCTTGACATGTTTGATTTCTCATATGATGACCTGGAACACATTGACATCAATGTTTATCTGACACGGGGATCCCTGATGCAGTAGCACCAAATAAAGTTTGAGAAAAAAGGGAGGAAGAGAGGAAGTCATCTTCAAAGGATGCTCGAAAAGTGTATCGCTGTGTTGGGGGAGAAGGGGAGAGGGATGGAGGGAGTGATGGGGTGAGGAATCAAAGATAGCTCGTCTTCAAAGGAACGGAGGTGTGGATAAAGCCACGTTCTTTAATTAAAAGCTCATTTAGAGGTAAGATCGCTGATTCTGCACTGCAGCGGAAAAAGAGACAACATTTCTTTTAAATGAGAGAGGAAAACAGTCTTACATTAATGGAGTCATAACTGGGGGAAGTAGGGGTGCTGGAGGTGCTTCAGCACCCCCTGATGAATTGAAATAATTTTGCTAAAATTATATTTAAAAAGTCCTGAAAATGTATTACTCCTGACTGAACAGAGGAATAATTCAAAATACTAAAATCTAGATCATAATTTAGCAGTGGAGGATCAATAGCTTCTAAAAATAGCTGTGGATACAGTTTTATCACAAGCACTTAAAGTCAGGAAGGCCACAATTTGGGAAACAAGTACGCCAAATATAGAACAGCTGGTTGGGTTGTAGACATATCATTCATAGAAGTGTTTTGGGACCTCTAATCCTGGCACTTTAAGTGTTAAACTCCTGGATACACTAGCAATGGCTGCCAGTCCTGACTTGAATAGGAACTGCTATATATGGATTGTATTTCTATGGTTGGTTATGGCTGTCATTTTGCCTTTTGTGAGAAAGACGTCATGTTTTGAAAGCAAATGCATACTGCTGAAAAGTGAAGACTAATCTGCCTGTAGAAGCGAGCAGTTTTTTTATCAACAATTTTATGCGATTTTGAAGGAGCAATGCTTTTTTTCCAAATACCTTATCTTGAGATTATTGTCAGGAGCGCATCGGCCATCACCAGTGAGTCCCATAGAATTAATCTTCATCACCGGTGAGTCCCATAGAATTAATCTTCATCACCGGTGAGTCCCATAGAATTAATCTTCATCACCGGTGAGTCCCATAGAATTAATCTTCATCACCGGTGAGTCCCATAGAATTAATTTTCATCACCGGTGAGTCCCATAGAATGAATCTTCATCACCGGTGAGTCCCATAGAATGAATCTTCATCACCGGTGAGTCCCATAGAATGAATCTTCATCACCGGTGAGTCCCATAGAATGAATCTTCATCACCGGTGAGTCCCATAGAATGAATCTTCATCACCGGTGAGTCCCATAGAATGAATCTTCATCACCGGTGAGTCCCATAGAATTAATCTTCATCACCGGTGAGTCCCATAGAATTAATCTTCATCACCGGTGAGTCCCATAGAATTAATCTTCATCACCGGTGAGTCCCATAGAATTAATCTTCATCACCGGTGAGTCCCATAGAATTAATCTTCATCACCGGTGAGTCCCATAGAATTAATCTTCATCACCGGTGAGTCCCATAGAATTAATCTTCATCACCGGTGAGTCCCATAGAATTAATCTTCATCACCGGTGAGTCCCATAGAATTAATCTTCATCACCGGTGAGTCCCATAGAATTAATCTTCATCACCGGTGAGTCACATAGAATTAATCTTCATCACCGGTGAGTCCCATAGAATTAATTTTCATCACCGGTGAGTCCCATAGAATTATTCTTCATCACCGGTGAGTCCCATAGAATTAATCTTCATCACCGGTGAGTCCCATAGAATTAATCTTCATCACCGGTGAGTCCCATAGAATTAATCTTCATCCCCGGTGAGTCCCATAGAATTAATCTTCATCCCCGGTGAGTCCCATAGAATTAATCTTCATCACCGGTGAGTCCCATAGAATTTATCTTCATCACCGGTGAGTCCCATAGAATTAATTTTCATCACCGGTGAGTCCCATAGAATTAATCTTCATCACCGGTGAGTCCCATAGAATTAATCTTCATCACCGGTGAGTCCCATAGAATTAATCTTCATCACCGGTGAGTCCCATAGAATTAATCTTCATCACCGGTGAGTCCCATAGAATTAATCTTCATCACCGGTGAGTCCCATAGAATTAATCTTCATCACCGGTGAGTCCCATAGAATTAATCTTCATCACCGGTGAGTCCCATAGAATTAATCTTCATCACCGGTGAGTCCCATAGAATTAATCTCCATCACCGGTGAGTCCCATAGAATTAATCTTCATCACCGGTGAGTACCATAGAATTAAACTTCATCACCGGTGAGTCCCATAGAATTAATCTTCATCACCGGTGAATCCCATAGAATTAATCTCCATCACCGGTGAGTCCCATAGAATTAATCTTCATCACCGGTGAGTCCCATAGAATTAATCTTCATCACCGGTGAGTCCCATAGAATTAATCTTCATCACCGGTGAGTCCCATAGAATTAATTTTCATCACCGGTGAGTCCCATAGAATGAATCTTCATCACCGGTGAGTCCCATAGAATGAATCTTCATCACCGGTGAGTCCCATAGAATTAATCTTCATCACCGGTGAGTCCCATAGAATTAATCTTCATCACCGGTGAGTCCCATAGAATTAATCTTCATCACCGGTGAGTCCCATAGAATTAATCTTCATCACCGGTGAGTCCCATAGAATGAATCTTCATCACCGGTGAGTCCCATAGAATTAATCTTCATCACCGGTGAGTCCCATAGAATTAATCTTCATCACCGGTGAGTCCCATAGAATTAATCTTCATCACCGGTGAGTCCCATAGAATTAATCTTCATCACCGGTGAGTCCCATAGAATTAATCTTCATCACCGGTGAGTCCCATAGAATTAATCTTCATCACCGGTGAGTCCCATAGAATTAATCTTCATCACCGGTGAGTCACATAGAATTAATCTTCATCACCGGTGAGTCACATAGAATTAATCTTCATCACCGGTGAGTCCCATAGAATTAATTTTCATCACCGGTGAGTCCCATAGAATTATTCTTCATCACCGGTGAGTCCCATAGAATTAATCTTCATCACCGGTGAGTCCCATAGAATTCATCTTCATCACCGGTGAGTCCCATAGAATTAATCTTCATCACCGGTGAGTCCCATAGAATTAATCTTCATCACCGGTGAGTCCCATAGAATTAATCTTCATCACCGGTGAGTCCCATAGAATTAATCTTCATCACCGGTGAGTCCCATAGAATTAATCTTCATCCCCGGTGAGTCCCATAGAATTAATCTTCATCCCCGGTGAGTCCCATAGAATTAATCTTCATCACCGGTGAGTCCCATAGAATTTATCTTCATCCCCGGTGAGTCCCATAGAATTAATTTTCATCACCGGTGAGTCCCATAGAATTAATCTTCATCACCGGTGAGTCCCATAGAATTAATCTTCATCACCGGTGAGTCCCATAGAATTAATTTTCATCACCGGTGAGTCCCATAGAATTATTCTTCATCACCGGTGAGTCCCATAGAATTAATCTTCATCACCGGTGAGTCCCATAGAATTAATCTTCATCACCGGTGAGTCCCATAGAATTAATCTTCATCACCGGTGAGTCCCATAGAATTAATCTTCATCACCGGTGAGTCCCATAGAATTAATCTTCATCACCGGTGAGTCCCATAGAATTTATCTTCATCACCGGTGAGTCCAATAGAATTAATTTTCATCACCGGTGAGTCCCATAGAATTAATCTTCATCACCGGTGAGTCCCATAGAATTAATCTTCATCACCGGTGAGTCCCATAGAATTAATCTTCATCACCGGTGAGTCCCATAGAATTAATCTTCATCACCGGTGAGTCCCATAGAATTAATCTTCATCACCGGTGAGTCCCATAGAATTTATCTTCATCACCGGTGAGTCCCATAGAATTAATTTTCATCACCGGTGAGTCCCATAGAATTAATCTTCATCACCGGTGAGTCCCATAGAATTAATCTTCATCACCGGTGAGTCCCATAGAATTAATCTTCATCACCGGTGAGTCCCATAGAATTAATCTTCATCACCGGTGAGTCCCATAGAATTAATCTTCATCACCGGTGAGTCCCATAGAATTAATTTTCATCACCGGTGAGTCCCATAGAATTATTCTTCATCACCGGTGAGTCCCATAGAATTAATCTTCATCACCGGTGAGTCCCATAGAATTAATCTTCATCACCGGTGAGTCCCATAGAATTAATCTTCATCACCGGTGAGTCCCATAGAATTAATCTTCATCACCGGTGAGTCCCATAGAATTAATCTTCATCACCGGTGAGTCCCATAGAATTTATCTTCATCACCGGTGAGTCCAATAGAATTAATTTTCATCACCGGTGAGTCCCATAGAATTAATCTTCATCACCGGTGAGTCCCATAGAATTAATCTTCATCACCGGTGAGTCCCATAGAATTAATCTTCATCACCGGTGAGTCCCATAGAATTAATCTTCATCACCGGTGAGTCCCATAGAATTAATCTTCATCACCGGTGAGTCCCATAGAATTAATCTTCATCACCGGTGAGTCCCATAGAATTTATCTTCATCACCGGTGAGTCCCATAGAATTAATTTTCATCACCGGTGAGTCCCATAGAATTTATCTTCATCACCGATGAGTCCCATAGAATTAATTTTCATCACCGGTGAGTCCCATAGAATTAATCTTCATCACCGGTGAGTCCCATAGAATTAATCTTCATCACCGGTGAGTCCCATAGAATTAATCTTCATCACCGGTGAGTCCCATAGAATTAATCTTCATCACCGGTGAGTCCCATAGAATTAATCTTCATCACCGGTGAGTCCCATAGAATTAATCTCCATCACCGGTGAGTCCCATAGAATTAATCTTCATCACCGGTGAGTCCCATAGAATTAAACTTCATCACCGGTGAGTCCCATAGAATTTATCTTCATCACCGGTGAATCCCATAGAATTAATCTCCATCACCGGTGAGTCCCATAGAATTAATCTTCATCACCGGTGAGTCCCATAGAATTAATCTCCATCACCGGTGAGTCCCATAGAATTAATCTTCATCACCGGTGAGTCCCATAGAATTAATCTTCATCACCGGTGAGTCCCATAGAATTAATCTTCATCACCGGTGAGTCCCATAGAATTAATCTTCATCACCGGTGAGTCCCATAGAATTAATCTTCATCACCGGTGAGTCCCATAGAATTAATCTTCATCACCGGTGAGTCCCATAGAATTAATCTTCATCACCGGTGAGTCCCATAGAATTAATCTTCATCACCGGTGAGTCCCATAGAATTAATCTTCATCACCGGTGAGTCCCATAGAATTAATTTTCATCACCGGTGAGTCCCATAGAATTAATCTTCATCACCGGTGAGTCCCATAGAATTAATCTTCATCACCGGTGAGTCCCATAGAATTAATCTTCATCACCGGTGAGTCCCATAGAATTAATCTTCATCACCGGTGAGTCCCATAGAATTAATCTTCATCACCGGTGAGTCCCATAGAATTAATCTCCATCACCGGTGAGTCCCATAGAATTAATCTTCATCACCGGTGAGTCCCATAGAATTAAACTTCATCACCGGTGAGTCCCATAGAATTAATCTTCATCACCGGTGAATCCCATAGAATTAATCTCCATCACCGGTGAGTCCCATAGAATTAATCTTCATCACCGGTGAGTCCCATAGAATTAATCTTCATCACCGGTGAGTCCCATAGAATTAATCTTCATCACCGGTGAGTCCCATAGAATTAATTTTCATCACCGGTGAGTCCCATAGAATGAATCTTCATCACCGGTGAGTCCCATAGAATGAATCTTCATCACCGGTGAGTCCCATAGAATGAATCTTCATCACCGGTGAGTCCCATAGAATGAATCTTCATCACCGGTGAGTCCCATAGAATTAATCTTCATCACCGGTGAGTCCCATAGAATGAATCTTCATCACCGGTGAGTCCCATAGAATTAATCTTCATCACCGGTGAGTCCCATAGAATTAATCTTCATCACCGGTGAGTCCCATAGAATTAATCTTCATCACCGGTGAGTCCCATAGAATTAATCTTCATCACCGGTGAGTCCCATAGAATTAATCTTCATCACCGGTGAGTCCCATAGAATTAATCTTCATCACCGGTGAGTCCCATAGAATTAATCTTCATCACCGGTGAGTCCCATAGAATTAATCTTCATCACCGGTGAGTCCCATAGAATTAATCTTCATCACCGGTGAGTCCCATAGAATTAATCTTCATCACCGGTGAGTCACATAGAATTAATCTTCATCACCGGTGAGTCACATAGAATTAATCTTCATCACCGGTGAGTCCCATAGAATTAATTTTCATCACCGGTGAGTCCCATAGAATTATTCTTCATCACCGGTGAGTCCCATAGAATTAATCTTCATCACCGGTGAGTCCCATAGAATTCATCTTCATCACCGGTGAGTCCCATAGAATTAATCTTCATCACCGGTGAGTCCCATAGAATTAATCTTCATCACCGGTGAGTCCCATAGAATTAATCTTCATCACCGGTGAGTCCCATAGAATTAATCTTCATCACCGGTGAGTCCCATAGAATTAATCTTCATCCCCGGTGAGTCCCATAGAATTAATCTTCATCCCCGGTGAGTCCCATAGAATTAATCTTCATCACCGGTGAGTCCCATAGAATTTATCTTCATCACCGGTGAGTCCCATAGAATTCATTTTCATCACCGGTGAGTCCCATAGAATTAATCTTCATCACCGGTGAGTCCCATAGAATTAATCTTCATCACCGGTGAGTCCCATAGAATTCATCTTCATCACCGGTGAGTCCCATAGAATTAATCTTCATCACCGGTGAGTCCCATAGAATTAATCTTCATCACCGGTGAGTCCCATAGAATTAATCTTCATCACCGGTGAGTCCCATAGAATTAATCTTCATCACCGGTGAGTCCCATAGAATTAATCTTCATCACCGGTGAGTCCCATAGAATTAAGCTTCATCACCGGTGAGTCCCATAGAATTAATTTTCATCACCGGTGAGTCCCATAGAATTAATCTTCATCACCGGTGAGTCCCATAGAATTTATCTTCATCACCGGTGAGTCCCATAGAATTAATTTTCATCACCGGTGAGTCCCATAGAATTAATATTCATCACCGGTGAGTCCCATAGAATTAATCTTCATCACCGGTGAGTCCCATAGAATTAATCTTCATCACCGGTGAGTCCCATAGAATTAATCTTCATCACCGGTGAGTCCCATAGAATTAATCTTCATCACCGGTGAGTCCCATAGAATTAATCTTCATCACCGGTGAGTCCCATAGAATTAATCTTCATCACCGGTGAGTCCCATAGAATTAATCTTCATCACCGGTGAGTCCCATAGAATTAATCTTCATCACCGGTGAGTCCCATAGAATTAATTTTCATCACCGGTGAGTCCCATAGAATTTTTCTTCATCACCGGTGAGTCCCATAGAATTCATCTTCATCACCGGTGAGTCCCATATAATTAATCTTCATCACCGGTGAGTCCCATAGTATTAATCTTCATCACCGGTGAGTCCCATAGAATTAATCTTCATCACCGGTGAGTCCCATAGAATTAATCTTCATCACCGGTGAGTCCCATAGAATTAATCTTCATCACCGGTGAGTCCCATAGAATTAATCTTCATCACCGGTGAGTCCCATAGAATTAATCTTCATCACCGGTGAGTCCCATAGAATTAATCTTCATCACCGGTGAGTCCCATAGAATTAATCTTCATCACCGGTGAGTCCCATAGAATTAATCTTCATCACCGGTGAGTCCCATAAAATTAATCTTCATCACCGGTGAGTCCCATAGAATTAATCTTCATCACCGGTGAGTCCCATAGAATTAATCTTCATCACCGGTGAGTCCCATAGAATTAATCTTCATCACCGGTGAGTCCCATAGAATTAATCTTCATCACCGGTGAGTCCCATAGAATTAAGCTTCATCACCGGTGAGTCCCATAGAATTAATCTTCATCATTGGGTGAGTCAGTGCCACTGGAAAGTTTATTGAGTAGCTTATGAAATGCTGAAATGTCTTGAGTTAATAATTATTCAGCCCCTTTGTTGTGTTAAGACTAAATAAATTCAGGAGTAAAAATGTGGAATAAGTCAAGGGGTATGACTACTTTCTGAAGGTATACAGTGCATTCGGAAAGTATTCAGACCTTTTCACTTTTTCAAAATGTTGTTACGTTACAGCCTTATTCTAAAATGTATTAAATAAAACATTTTCCTCAGCAATCTACACACAACACCCCATAATCACAAAGTGAAAACAGGTTTTTTGAAATGTATATATATATACAGAAATAATAATAATCCTTATTTACGTAATTATTCAGACCCTTTGCTATGAGACTCAAAATTGAGTTCAGGTGCATCCTGTTTCCATTGAGCATCCTTGAGATGTTTCTACAACTTCATTGGAGTCCACCTGTGTTAAATTCAATTGATTGGACATGATTTGGAAAGGCACACAACTGTCTATAAAAGGTCCCACAGAGCAAAAACCAAGTTTTCAAAACCATGTGGTCGAAGGAATTGTCCGTGGAGCTCCGAGACAGGATTGTGTCGAGGCACAGATCTGGGGAAGAGTACCAAAACATTTCTGCAGCATTGAAGGCCCACAAAAACACAGTGCCCTCCATCATTCTTAAATGGAAGAAGTTTGGAACCACCAAGACTGTTCCTAGAGCTGGCTGCCCAGCCAAACTGCGCAATCGGGGGAGTAGGGCCTTGGTCAGAGAGGTGACCAAGAACCTGGTGGTCACTCTAACAGAGCTCCAGAGTTCCTCTGTGGAGAGGGGAGAACCTTCCAGAAGGACAACCATCTCTGCAGCACTCTACCAATCAGGCCTTTATGGTAGGGTGGCCAGACGGAAGCCACTCCTCAGTAAAAGGCACATGACAGCGCGCTTGGTGTTTGCGAAAAGGCACCTAAAGACTCTCTGTCACGATCGTCGTAAGAAGCGGACCAAAGCGCAGCGTGGTTTGAATACATTCTTCTATATTTAATGAAGAACACTTGAACAAAAAACAACAAAATGAATAAGACGAACGTGACCGCTATATAAACACTGTGCTAACATGCAACATAACATAGACAATCACCCACAACCCACAATGACAACAGGCTACCTAAATATGGTTCCCAATCAGAGACAACGACTAACACCTGCCTCTGATTGAGAACCATATCAGGCCAAACACAGAAACAGACAAACTAGACATACAACATAGAATGCCCACTCAGATCACACCCTGACCAAACAAAACATATAAACATACAAAGCAAACTATGGTCAGGGCGTGACACTCTCAGACCATGAGAAACAAGATTCTCTGGTCTCATGAAACCAAGATTGAACTCTTTATCCTGAATGCCAAGTGTCACGTCTGGCATGGTGGTGGCAGCATCATGCTGTGGGGATTTTTTTCAGCGGCAGGGACTGGGAGACTAGTCAGGATCAAGGCAAAGATGAGCAGAGCAAAGTACAGAAAGATCCTTGATGAAAACCTGTTCCAGAGTGCTCATGACCTCAGGTTCACCTTCCAACAGGACAACGACCCTAAGCACACATCCAAGACAACATAGGCGTTGCTATGTAGGATCACAGAGTAATGGAGTTGTATTGGGAAGACTGTTATTCAGTCTCTGAATATCCTTGAGTAGCCCAGACAGACCCAGGACTTGAACCCGATCAAACATCTCTGGAGAGACCTGAAAATAGCTGTGCAGCAATGCTCCCCATACAACCTGACAGAGTTTGAGAGGATCTGCAGAGAAGAATGGGAGAAACTCCCCAAATACATGTGTGCCAAGCTTGTAGCATTATCACCAAGAACACTCAAGGCTGTAGTCGCTGCCAAATGTGTTTTCACAAAGTACTGAGTAAAGGGTCTGAATACCTATGTAAATGTGATATTTCGTTTTTATTTATTTATGTAAATTAGCAAACATTTCTAAAAACCTGTTTTTGCTTTGTCGTTATGGGGTATTGTGTGTAGATTGATGAAGGGAAAAAATGATTTAATACATTTTAGAAAAAGGCTGTAATGTAACAAAATGTTGAAAAAGTCAAAGGGTCTGAATACTTTCCGAAGGCACTGTAGGTTAGTATTGTGGAGTAACTACAATGTTGTTGATAAAATCCTCAATTTTCTCCAATCCCAGCCATTAACACTAAAACCACTGTCCCTCGAGGGACCTCCCGTCAAGGTAATGAGCAGTCCTTTTGACATTCTAACAGTGTAATTAAACATTTCATATATGCTATCTCAAAAATAATAATGTGGTTGTGTTTATAAAGGTCTAAGGTAACATTAGTATACAATATTTATTTTATTTCAAATAATTCAATAGCATTTTCATTAGTTTATGTTACTGCAGGCTATATGTAAAAACTAAATTTAAAAAACACCAACATTCACATGTTCAATCAATTTTATTCATGGTGTTGTAACGGCTTTCTAGCTCTTCCTCCTCCTCGGACGAGGAGAGGAGAGAGGGATCGGAAGACCAATGTGCAGCGAGGTATGATGACATAATGATTTATTAAAGCAAACTACGAAACACGAAAACAAACACTTTAGAAAAATCAAAATAACAAAACGAACTA
Organism: Salvelinus namaycush; assembly: GCF_016432855.1. NCBI lineage: Eukaryota > Metazoa > Chordata > Actinopteri > Salmoniformes > Salmonidae > Salvelinus > Salvelinus namaycush. The sequence continues at coordinate 33,162,305 of NC_052319.1, forward strand.
AACAGACCTAAACTTACGAACTTACATGAAACGAAGAACATACGAACAGGAACAGACAAACCGAAACAGTCCCGTGTGGTAACATGTACTGACACGGAAGACAACCACCCACAACAATCAATGTGAAAACACCTACCTTAATATGACTCTCAATCAGAGGAAATGAAAACCACCTGCCTCTAATTGAGAGCCATATCAGGTCACCCTTTAAACCAACATAGAAACAGAAAACATAGACTGCCCACCCAAACTCACGTCCTGACCAACTAACACATACAAAACTAACAGAAAACAGGTCAGGAACGTGACATAACCCCCCCCTCAAGGTGCGAACTCCGGGCGCACCAGCACAAAGTCTAGGGGAGGGTCTGGGTGGGCATCTGACCACGGTGGTGGCTCAGGCTCTGGGCGAGGTCCCCACCCCACCATAGTCAATCCCAGCTTACGTCTCCCCCTTAGAATGACCACCCTCATCTTACACCCACTTAATTTAAATGTTAACCTTAAGATAAGGGGCAGCACCAGGACAAGGGGCAGCACCGGGATAGAGAGATAGCTCAAGACCGAGAGGTAGGTCAGGATAGAGAGGTAGCTCAGGATAGAGGGGCAACTCCGGACTGAAGGGCAGCTCCGGACAGAGAGACAGCTCTGGACTGAGGGACAGTTCTGGATCAATGGCAGCTCTGGGCTGAGGGGCAGCTCATGACTGGCTGACGGCTCTGGACGCTCATGGCTGGCTGACGGCTCTGGACGCTCATGGCTGGCTGACGGCTCTGGACGCTCATGTCCCGCTACTTGAAAGTGGTAGCTCTACCCGTTAGCTCAGTGCAAACATTGCCTGTAATCCATGGCTTCTGGTTGGGATATGTACGTTTAGTCACTGTGGGGACGACGTCCCCGATGCACTTATTGTTAAAGCCAGTGACTGAATTGGTGGACTCCTCAATGCCATCGGAAGAATCCCAGAACATATTCCAGTCTGTTCTAGCAAAGCAGTCCTGTAGTTTAGCATCTGCTTCATCTGACCACTTTTTTATAGACCGAGTCACTGGTGCTTCCTGCTTTAATTTGTGCTTGTAAGCAGGAATCAGGAGAATAGAATTACGGTCAGATTTGCCAAATGAATGGAGACAGAGAGCTTTGTACACGTCTCTGTGTGTGGAGTAAAGGTGGTCTAGATTTTGTTCCCCTCTGGTTGCACATTTAACATGTTGATAGAAATTAAGTTAAACTGATTTAAGTTTCACTGCATTAAAGTCCCTGGCCACTAGGAGCGTCACCTCCGGATGAGCGTTTTCCTGTCTGCTTATGGCGGTATACAGCTCATTGATCGCGGTTTTAGTGCCAGCATCGGTCTGTGGTGGTGTGTAGACAGCTACAAAAAATACAGATGAAAACTCTATAGGTACTGTAGATAGTATGGTCTACAGCTTATAATGAGATACTCTACCTCAGGTGAGCAACACCTCGAGAATTCCTTAGATATTGTGCACCAGCTGTTGTTCACATATATGCACAGGTCCCCGCCCCGTGTCTTACCAGAGGCTGCTGTTCTGTCCTGAGGATGGAGTGTATAACCCTCCAGCTGTATGGTATTCATGTCGTTGTTCAGCCACGACTCGGTGAAACATAAGATATTACAGTTTTTAATGTCCCGTTGGTAGGATATACGTGCTTTCAGCTCGTCCAAATGTATTTTACAGTGGTTGAACATTAGCTAGCAGGACTGAAGGCAAGGGCAGATTAGCCACTCGTCGCCTGATCCCCACAAGGCATCCGGATCTTTTTCCACTAAATTTCAGTTTCCTTCTCCAGCGAATCACGGGGATCTGGGCCTGGTCGGTGTCTGTAGTTGTATATCCCTCCTGTCTGACTCGTTGAAGAAGAACTCTTTGTCCAGTTCGAGGTGAGCAATCGCAGTTCTGATGTCCAGTAGCTCTCGGTTATAAGAGATGGTAGCAGCAACATCATGTACAAAACAAGATACAAACAACGCAAAAAAAAGAACAAAATAGCATGGTTGGATGAGAGCTGATAAGACGGCAGCCCTCTCTTCCGGCGCCACCGCGATCGCTAATAATGAAACATCAGTAGCCTAAACATCAATATAAGCGTGCTTGATAAATAGTGAAAATCAGCACAAAAGCAATCATGTTATTATAATGAATATGTGTTGATATGACAGCAGTAAAATATATCAATTAGTTATACGTCGGATACCATGGCGAATTTGTCTGTTTCTTTGTCATCAAAATGGAAACTAACGCATGATCTCTCTGAAGCAATCCCGTGACACCGTTTCTCCAAAGAAAAGTATTCCATACATGCCTGATCAGAAACGCTCCATATAAACCCTCTTTCTACCAAATGTTTCACGGACATACAGGATTGAAATGAACGCTTACAGCTCATCAACAGACAGATCCCAGGCAGTGTCTCCTTGCTCCGTGTGCACCTTAGCCACAGTACAGTCCCTGAATGCTGTAGCATGTCCATGTCACACAAACAATGAAAGCTGGTGAGTGCATCGCTAATGTTGTTTTTTGCTTGAGATCTAGAGCCCGCTTACTCAGTGTTGACATTTTGTGCTGATAATCGGCCCTGTAGCATTGTCACTTGCTTATTCTATCTAAGCGGCGCCGTCCCTTCCTCTCTCCTTTCGCACTGTTTCATTTACTAGTGGAGCGGCACCTGCTCAGTGCACACCGTTCTGTGTTTTTTTTTGCACTTAGGCCTCGAAGGAGTAGATTATTCAGGCTGAGGCTCAGAATCAGAAGAGTAATCATCAGTGATGATTGATTTATTTCTTCACCGCCATCGGAGTTGTTTTTTTATTCAGATCTCGTAGCAGAGCTAACTCAGCATGTGCATCCATTCGTCTTGGTCTTCTAGCCATTGTAAATTACATACACTCTCACTTTGTACTCCAAGTAGGCCAGAGTAGACTGATAAAACGACTTGGATTTAGTGGACTGATGCAGGGTACATACCATTTATAGATAGTAATTAGAATATACCAGAACAATAGAATGGCCCGTCCGGTTCTTCATTCACAATTGGTGATTACATAACTATGCATCATTCGCTTCCCCTCACTCATCAACTCAGCCATTCTCCCCTTTCTCCCCCATCATATTTGACTTTATTTATTTCATCTGTTATATGTGTGAAATTAGTGTTGGTATAGTTTAGGTTAAGTTTCGAGGCAATTGCTGGTTTGATTATCAACTGAGCACGGCACATTCCACTGTTGGGAGAAGGAACTGGAGCAGGCCCTACTGTTGGGAGAAGGAACTGGAGCAGGCCCTACTGTTGGGAGAAGGAACTGGAGCAGGCCCTACTGTTGGGAGAAGGAACTGGAGCAGGCCCTACTGTTGGGAGAAGGAACTGGAGCAGGCCCTACTGTTGGGAGAAGGAACTGGAACAGGCCCTACTGTTGGGAGAAGGAACTGGAGCAGGCCCTACTGTTGGGAGAAGGAACTGGAGCAGGCCCTACTGTTGGGAGAAGGAACTGGAGCAGGCCCTACTGTTGGGAGAAGGAACTGGAGCAGGCCCTACTGTTGGGAGAAGGAACTGGAGCAGGCCCTACTGTTGGGAGAAGGAACTGGAGCAGGCCCTACTGTTGGGAGAAGGAACTGGAGCAGGCTCTACTGTTGGGAGAAGGAACTGGAGCAGGCCCTACTGTTGGGAGAAGGAACTGGAGCAGGCCCTACTGTTGGGAGAAGGAACTGGAGCAGGCCCTACTGTTGGGAGAAGGAACTGGAGCAGGCCCTACTGTTGGGAGAAGGAACTGGAGCAGGCCCTACTGTTGGGAGAAGGAACTGGAACAGGCCCTACTGTTGGGAGAAGGAACTGGAGCAGGCCCTACTGTTGGGAGAAGGAACTGGAGCAGGCCCTACTGTTGGGAGAAGGAACTGGAGCAGGCCCTACTGTTGGGAGAAGGAACTGGAACAGGCCCTACTGTTGGGAGAAGGAACTGGAGCAGGCCCTACTGTTGGGAGAAGGAACTGGAGCAGGCCCTACTGTTGGGAGAAGGAACTGGAGCAGGCCCTACTGTTGGGAGAAGGAACTGGAGCAGGCCCTACTGTTGGGAGAAGGAACTGGAGCAGGCCCTACTGTTGGGAGAAGGAACTGGAGCAGGCCCTACTGTTGGGAGAAGGAACTGGAACAGGCCCTACTGTTGGGAGAAGGAACTGGAGCAGGCCCTACTGTTGGGAGAAGGAACTGGAGCAGGCCCTACTGTTGGGAGAAGGAACTGGAGCAGGCCCTACTGTTGGGAGAAGGAACTGGAGCAGGCCCTACTGTTGGGAGAAGGAACTGGAACAGGCCCTACTGTTGGGAGAAGGAACTGGAGCAGGCCCTACTGTTGGGAGAAGGAACTGGAACAGGCCCTACTGTTGGGAGAAGGAACTGGAGCAGGCCCTACTGTTGGGAGAAGGAACTGGAGCAGGCCCTACTGTTGGGAGAAGGAACTGGAGCAGGCCCTACTGTTGGGAGAAGGAACTGGAGCAGGCCCTACTGTTGGGAGAAGGAACTGGAGCAGGCCCTACTGTTGGGAGAAGGAACTGGAGCAGGCCCTACTGTTGGGAGAAGGAACTGGAACAGGCCCTACTGTTGGGAGAAGGAACTGGAGCAGGCCCTACTGTTGGGAGAAGGAACTGGAGCAGGCCCTACTGTTGGGAGAAGGAACTGGAGCAGGCCCTACTGTTGGGAGAAGGAACTGGAGCAGGCCCTACTGTTGGGAGAAGGAACTGGAACAGGCCCTACTGTTGGGAGAAGGAACTGGAGCAGGCCCTACTGTTGGGAGAAGGAACTGGAGCAGGCCCTACTGTTGGGAGAAGGAACTGGAGCAGGCCCTACTGTTGGGAGAAGGAACTGGAGCAGGCCCTACTGTTGGGAGAAGGAACTGGAGCAGGCCCTACTGTTGGGAGAAGGAACTGGAGCAGGCCCTACTGTTGGGAGAAGGAACTGGAGCAGGCCCTACTGTTGGGAGAAGGAACTGGAGCAGGCCCTACTGTTGGGAGAAGGGCAATGTTATAACTCCAGTTATGTTTGTGATATTAAGATTCTAACAACCAAGGGCAGTGAGTTGCATAGACTTATTTAGGAAAAGTCAAGAAATGCAATTATAAAAGGCAAAAACATTTCCAGATCCTGCAAAAAAAATCCCTACATGGGGAAATCTTCAAAAAACAAGTCTGCTCAACTGTATGCCACTACGGAAATGTGATTATAGATGCATGCAATGCTTTATTATGAAGGGGATTTCTTCCCGCGGCTTTGGAAGGAGTGGAAGAGAAAAAGCATTTCCCCGACAGACTCCCAGCCTAGAACATTCTGCCTATTGGCTTCCTCCTCTATTGGCGGTATTACCACCTCTATGGTGGTAATGATATGTACAGATCACACAGTAATGGAGTTGTATTGGGAAGCCTGTTATTCAGTGGTGAGACGGCTGGAAACAGGCAGCATGCATATGGAACCGGACGGAGGTCAGACAGACAAATACAGGCACTAGTCTAAATATGCGCATACTCCCGCTGCCAATGACGGAGGAATAGAATACAACTCACACAGGTCTACAGGGTACAGCTCCAACAAAAGGAAAGAGAAAGAGGGGAGGGAGGGAGAGGGCAGGAGAGATGAAAGGAGAGATTACACGTCTGGGTGACAAGGTGAAAACTGGGACTGTGTGTGTGTGTGTGTGTGTGTGTGTGTGTGTGTGTGTGTGTGTGTGTGTGTGTGTGTGTGTGTGTGTGTGTGTGTGTGTGTGTGTGTGTGTGTGTGTGTGTGTGTAGGTGAGTCCTAGTGCCTCTCAAACAGAGTAGAGTACTGATAGACAGAATATCATTTCAGAAACATGAGAGATGTTTCCACTGTGGGAGCACATGGAGAAAGTCTGTGTAAACATGTCTTAAACACATCTACATACCTACAAGCACACAACTAAACACATGCACGCACGCACGCACACACACACACACACACATGCACAAACACACAACCATAGCCCCTGTAAGGTGACAGAATGACATCAATACTAGATCTGTGTTTAACAGCTCAATATGATTGTAGACTGTTTCAACCTTCTCTATCTTCTCTATCCCTTTACTATTTTCTGTGTTTAATTCCAGCTGGAGAAGTTAGTACTAATAATATTAACAATGCAGCATACAGAGGGAGCTGTAGGCTGCAGACCAACGTTCTGCAGGATACTGTGCTGCAGCAATCTTCTTCAATGTCACTGGCTTTTTTGTTTTCTTCCCAGGAACGTTTCTAGTGGTTTAGGTACTCATTTGAAGAAACGCTTGTGTGTTTGGTATTTGAAGAGAAAGCTTGTGTGTTTGGTATTTGAAGAGAAAGCTTGTGTGTTTGGTATTTGAAGAAACGCTTGTGTGTTTGGTATTTGAAGAACAAGCTTGTGTGTTTGGTATTTGAAGAACAAGCTTGTGTTTGGTATTTGAAGAGAAAGCTTGTGTTTGGTATTTGAAGAGAAAGCTTGTGGGTTTGGTATTTGAAGAGAAAGCTTGTGTTTGGTATTTGAAGAGAAAGCTTGTGTGTTTGGTATTTGAAGAGAAAGCTTGTGTGTTTGGTATTTGAAGAACAAGCTTGTGTTTGGTATTTGAAGAGAAAGCTTGTGTGTTTGGTATTTGAAGAGAACGCTTGTGTGTTTGGTATTTGAAGAGAACGCTTGTGTGTTTGGTATTTGAAGAGAACGCTTGTGTGTTTGGTATTTGAAGAGAAAGCTTGTGTGTTTGGTATTTGAAGAGAAAGCTTGTGTGTTTGGTATTTGAAGAGAAAGCTTGTGTGTTTGGTATTTGAAGAACAAGCTTGTGTTTGGTATTTGAAGAGAAAGCTTGTGTGTTTGGTATTTGAAGAGAAAGCTTGTGTGTTTGGTATTTGAAGAACAAGCTTGTGTTTGGTATTTGAAGAGAAAGCTTGTGTGTTTGGTATTTGAAGAGAACGCTTGTGTGTTTGGTATTTGAAGAGAACGCTTGTGTGTTTGGTATTTGCAGGATTTGTGTTAGAAGCAGACAAGGCCAAACAAATGATGTCTGGAAGACGAAACAAACTAACCTAGATTTTCATCACAGGAGTTCTGAGAATGTTCCCTCAGAAAAACTTTCTAGGAAAGCAGTGTGTAGCTCTGGCAGGAACAGTGTCCTTCTCACACCTCCAGGGGAGCTTTCCTTGAAGTCATTACAATTAGAATATCAAGTGAATGCTTTCCTTTGATATGATGATCACAACATTTCTGGAACAAAATAACCACATTTCCATCCACAGTTTTTATGCGGGCAAAGTCATAACATATCAAATATAATCCTGACAGCTGTCATGAAAACAGGACGTTTCGGTACAGTTTTATAAATGCCGAAAGATCATTTGTTCGTTCAACATGGTGGGATCTGTCTGTAAAATAATTATGCGAGAAATGGCGGTGGAAACTCCTTTATGCGCAAATATTGATATAATAATCATCATATCGAAGTAAACTTGAAGTCACGCAATGATATGGAGTCTGGTCCTCCCACTACGACTCGGGAAACCATGCAGGTTATTAGGCTACAGATGAAATAACTCATGATGAACTTCACAGGGTGGTGATCTTGATGCTCCTTTCCAATAAATATTGAGGGTCTGATTCTGGTGACATGATGATCGACGCTTGACTGTCGTTTGACAAATAAAGAAAGTCTCCTTATCCATAATAATCTCATCAAGTAGACCAGCCTAACCTCACTGTATCTGCCAGCTGCTGAATAGAGCTCACGTGCCAAGACTAGAGTAGGCACATTTGCTATTTAATGCAACACTTTTTGTCACAAAACTATCAGTAAAGTTGAAAATGCGATGGAAACACATTGAACTTTCTATTTTTCTTTGTTACTTGAAAACCTAAACGAAAAAGTACATTTTATACATGCCATGATTTTTACCTGCAACAAGTTTATTTGTTGCATATTCATGCAGTAAATCGTGCAGTAAAACTGAATGGGAAGCAGAAAAAACCTTTTCCTTATGTTATGGGAATGTTCCTTGTTAGCTGGGTAGACTGCAGCTCCCAGACACTGCACTGATGCATCTCTTTAAAAGAGCTGAGAGGTGAGCTAGTATTACTTATAATAGCAGGTCTGTTCCTACCCCTCTCTCTCTCACAACACACAGACTTGAGGAGGGATCTAAATGAGCTATTTGTCCTCTGAGGATACCTCGCTCCTTCTTTCTCCTGTTCTCTCTCTCTCTGCCTCCACTCTGCCTCTGAGGATACCTCGCTCCTTCTTTCTCCTGTTCTCTCTCTCTCTGCCTCCACTCTCCCTCTGAGGATACCTCGCTCCTTCTTTCTCCTGTTCTCTCTCTCTCTGCCTCCACTCTGCCTCTGAGGATACATCGCTCCTTCTTTCTCCTGTTCTCTCTCTCTCTGCCTCCACTCTGCCTCTGAGGATACCTCGCTCCTTCTTTCTCCTGTTCTCTCTCTCTCTGCCTCCACTCTGCCTCTGAGGATACCTCGCTCCTTCTTTCTCCTGTTCTCTCTCTCTCTGCCTCCACTCTCCCTCTGAGAATACCTCGCTCCTTCTTTCTCCTGTTCTCTCTCTCTCTGCCTCCACTCTGCCTCTGAGGATACCTCGCTCCTTTTTTCTCCTGTTCTCTCTCTCTCTGCCTCCACTCTGCCTCTGAGGATACCTCGCTCCTTCTTTCTCCTGTTCTCTCTCTCTCTGCCTCCACTCTGCCTCTGAGGATACCTCGCTCCTTCTTTCTCCTGTTCTCTCTCTCTCTGGCTCCACTCTCCCTCTGAGGATACCTTGCTCCTTCTTTCTCCTGTTCTCTCTCTCTCTGCCTCCACTCTCCCTCTGAGAATACCTTGCTCCTTCTTTCTCCTGTTCTCTCTCTCTCTGCCTCCACTCTCCCTCTGAGGATACCTTGCTCCTTCTTTCTCCTGTTCTCTCTCTCTCTGGCTCCACTCTCCCTCTGAGGATACCTCGCTCCTTCTTTCTCCTGTTCTCTCTCTCTCTGCCTCCACTCTCCCTCTGAGGATACCTCGCTCCTTCTTTCTCCTGTTCTCTCTCTCTCTGCCTCCACTCTCCCTCTGAGGATACCTCGCTCCTTCTTTCTCCTGTTCTCTCTCTCTCTGCCTCCACTCTCCCTCTGAGGATACCTCGCTCCTTCTTTCTCCTGTTCTCTCTCTCTCTGCCTCCACTCTGCCTCTGAGGATACCTCGCTCCTTCTTTCTCCTGTTCTCTCTCTCTCTGCCTCCACTCTCCCTCTGAGGATACCTCGCTCCTTCTTTCTCCTGTTCTCTCTCTCTCTGCCTCCACTCTGCCTCTGAGGATACATCGCTCCTTCTTTCTCCTGTTCTCTCTCTCTCTGCCTCCACTCTGCCTCTGAGGATACCTCGCTCCTTCTTTCTCCTGTTCTCTCTCTCTCTGCCTCCACTCTGCCTCTGAGGATACCTCGCTCCTTCTTTCTCCTGTTCTCTCTCTCTCTGCCTCCACTCTCCCTCTGAGAATACCTCGCTCCTTCTTTCTCCTGTTCTCTCTCTCTCTGCCTCCACTCTGCCTCTGAGGATACCTCGCTCCTTTTTTCTCCTGTTCTCTCTCTCTCTGCCTCCACTCTGCCTCTGAGGATACCTCGCTCCTTCTTTCTCCTGTTCTCTCTCTCTCTGCCTCCACTCTGCCTCTGAGGATACCTCGCTCCTTCTTTCTCCTGTTCTCTCTCTCTCTGGCTCCACTCTCCCTCTGAGGATACCTTGCTCCTTCTTTCTCCTGTTCTCTCTCTCTCTGCCTCCACTCTCCCTCTGAGAATACCTTGCTCCTTCTTTCTCCTGTTCTCTCTCTCTCTGCCTCCACTCTCCCTCTGAGGATACCTTGCTCCTTCTTTCTCCTGTTCTCTCTCTCTCTGGCTCCACTCTCCCTCTGAGGATACCTCGCTCCTTCTTTCTCCTGTTCTCTCTCTCTCTGCCTCCACTCTCCCTCTGAGGATACCTCGCTCCTTCTTTCTCCTGTTCTCTCTCTCTCTGCCTCCACTCTCCCTCTGAGGATACCTTGCTCCTTCTTTCTCCTGTTCTCTCTCTCTCTGCCTCCACTCTCCCTCTGAGGATACCTCGCTCCTTCTTTCTCCTGTTCTCTCTCTCTCTGGCTCCACTCTCCCTCTGAGAAATATGAAACGTGTTAAAAATTAAACCAGCTTAAAGGGCCTTAAATATTTTCTGAAGCAGGTGCGTGTGTTTGTGTGTGTGTATGTGTGTGCATACGCCTCTCTGTGTGTGTGTGTGTGTGTGTGTGTCAACACCACCCCACTCCTCCACACACACTTCCTGAAATGAGGCACACAGTATCTGGGGCACCTTACGGCTGCCCCCCACCCGCTCTCTCTCCCTTTCTCTTTCTCTCTCTGTCTAACCCAGTTCTGTTCTGCTGAGCGGGGTTGGTGCAGATTGAGTCATGACCCTGATGTCTTCCAGGGATTCAGTGTCACGCCCTGACCTTAGAGATCCTTTTTATGTCTCTATTTTGGTTGGTCAGGGCGTGAGTTGGGGTGGGCATTCTATGTTTTGTTCTGTGTGTTGTATTTCTATGTGTTTGGCCTGGTATGGTTCCTAATCAGAGGCAGCTGTCAATCGTTGTCTCTGATTGAGAACCATACTTAGGTAGCCTGTTCCCACCTGTGTTTGTGGGTAGTTTTTTTCTGTTTAGTGTATTGCACCTTGCAGAACTGTTCGTTTGTCATTTTGTTGTTTTTGTTCAAGTGTTTCGTATTGATTAAAAGTATTATGAATACTTACCACGCTGCACCTTGGTCCTCTTCTCCTTCTCCCGACGACGTTCGTTACATTCGAACAGAGTCCGTGCTCCTCTCTCCTCCCTTAAGAATTACAGCAGCAGTCCCTGTGGGTTTAAAGACCTGTCCCTTATGGGATCAATGACTTGTTCCTGTAGGATCAGATCCCTTTTCCCTGGGGGTTGAAACACATGTCTGTCTGATGCTAGGCCCCTGCTTCTCTGGTCCCTGCAGGGCTGCTGCTGCACTAACATGATTCATCAACATGACATGTCCTTATGTCAACCCTCCTCTCATAACCCTGCATATTAGTCTCACCCCACTCACACACAGAGACAAAATGCAAATATGGTAGAATTGATTGTACAGACGGCAGTTGGTGCTACGTGCTGTGGTGAGTGTGAGCTGTCCATGGCACTGCAGTCTTTGCCAGGTTAATAATTAATCACAAACACAACATATCTGGCACATAGCATCTAGCTACAGGTGATTTTCCAGCAATGGGCATCTTTCAAAACTCCTTTCTCACCCTCCTGTCTTGCCTCCTTCTCTCCATACCTCAGCAAACACAACCAGAAAAGTGAGAAAGCCAGATAGTATACTGTGTGTATGTTTGTGAGTAAGGAAATGAAACTGGAAGGTCTTGGAGAGGGGCAGTCGTCTACGTTACAGGTACAGACACATATCCTATTATACAGCAAACACAGAGTCAAAGTTCTGATCTAAAGTATACAAGCAGGCTGATTGGCTCACATTCATGATACCCTTTTTGAGAGATTGAGACAGAGAGAGTAAACTAATGAAGAATAAAGACAGAGTGTAGATGAGTCCATCTTCTCCACCCGTTCTCTTTGTCTCCCTACCCCACTCCCCCCTATATCTCTCTACCTCACTCCCCCCTCTATCTCCCTACCCCCCCTCTATCTCACTTAGCCAACACCCCATTTGGCCGCCTTTCCTTCCAGTTCTCTGCTGCCAATGACTGGAACGAATTGCAAAAATCACTGAAGCTGGAGACTTACATTTCCCTCGCTAACTTTAAACATCAGCTATCTGAGCAGCTAACCGATCGCTGCAGCTGTACATCGTCCACTGTAAATAGCCCATCCAATCTACCTACCTCATCCCCATATTGTTTTTATTTACTTTTCTGCTCTTTTGCACACCAGTATCTCTACTTGCACATCATCATCTCCTCATTTATCTCTCCAGTGTTAATCTGCTAAATTGTAATTCTTCGCTACTATGGCCTATTTATTGCCTACCTCCTCATGCCTTTTGCACACACTGTATATAGACTTTCTTTTTTCGACTGTGTCATTGACTTGTTTATTGTGTTATTGGCTTGTTTATCGCTTATTCCATGTTATTCCATGTGTAACTCTGTGTTGTTGTCTGTGTCACACTGCTTTGCTTTATCTTGGCCAGGTCGCAGTTGTAAATGAGTACTTGTTCTCAACTGGCCTACCTGGTTAAATAAAGGTGACATCATTTTTTTAAATTTGTTTTATCTCCCAACCCCACTCCCCCTGTTCCTCCCTACCCCACTCCCCCTGTTCCTCCCTACCCCACTCCCCCTGTTCCTCCCTACCCCACTCCCCCCTGTTCTTCCCTACCCCACTCCCCCCTGTTCCTCCCTACCCCACTCCCCCTGTTCCTCCCTACCCCACTCCCCCCTGTTCCTCCCTACCCCACTCCCGCTGTTCCTCCCTACCCCACTCCCCCTGTTCCTCCCTACCCCACTCCCCCCTGTTCCTCCCTACCCCACTCCCCCCTGTTCCTCCCTACCCCACTCCCCCCTGTTCCTCCCTACCCCACTCCCCCTGTTCCTCCCTACCCCACTCCCCCTGTTCCTCCCTACCCCACTCCCCCTGTTCCTCCCTACCCCACTCCCCCCTGTTCCTCCCTACCCCACTCCCCCCTGTTCCTCCCTACCCCACTCCCCCTGTTCCTCCCTACCCCACTCCCCCTGTTCCTCCCTACCCCACTCCCCCTGTTCCTCCCTACCCCACTCCCCCCTGTTCCTCCCTACCCCACTCCCCCCTGTTCCTCCCTACCCCACTCCCCCCTTTATCTCCCTACCCCACTCCATCTCCCGACCCCACTCCCCCTGTTCCTCCCTACCCCACTCCCCCATTTATCTCCCTACCCCACTCCATCTCCCGACCCCACTCCCCCTGTTCCTCCCTACCCCACTCCCCCTGTTCCTCCCTACCCCACTCCCCCTGTTCCTCCCTACCCCACTCCCCCCTGTTCCTCCCTACCCCACGCCCCCCTGTTCCTCCCTAATCCACACCCCCCTGTTCCTCCCGACCCCACTCCCCCTGTTCCTCCCTACCCCACTCCCCCCTGTTCCTCCCTACCCCACTCCCCCCTGTTCCTCCCTACCCCACTCCCCCCTGTTCCTCCCTACCCCACTTGCCCTGTTCCTCCCTACCCCACTCCCCCTGTTCCTCCCTACCCCACTCGCCCTGTTCCTCCCTACCCCACTCCCCCCTGTTCCTCCCTACCCCACTCCCCCGTTCCTCCCTACCCCACTCCCCCCTGTTCCTCCCTACCCCACTCCCCCATTTATCTCCCTACCCCACTCCATCTCCCGACCCCACTCCCCCTGTTCCTCCCTACCCCACTCCCCCATTTATCTCCCTACCCCACTCCATCTCCCAACCCCACTCCCCCTGTTCCTCCCTACCCCACTCCTCCCTTTATCTCCCTACCCCACTCCATCTCCTGACCCCACTCCCCCTGTTCCTCCCTACCCCACTCCCCCATTTATCTCCCTACCCCACTCCATCTCCCGACCCCACTCCCCCTGTTCCTCCCTACCCCACTCCCCCATTTATCTCCCTACCCCACTCCATCTCCCAACCCCACTCCCCCTGTTCCTCCCTACCCCACTCCCCCCTTTATCTCCCTACCCCACTCCATCTCCCGACCCCACTCCCCCCTCTATCTCCCAACCCCACTCCCTCCTCTATATTCCTACCCCACTCCCCCCTTTATCTCCCTACCCCACTCCATCTCCCGACCCCACTCCCCCCTCTATCTCCCAACCCCACTCCCTCCTCTATATCCCTACCCCACTCCCCCCTGTATCTCCCTACCCCACTCCCCCCTGTATCTCCCTACCCCCCTTCCATCTCCCTACCCCACTCCCTCCTCTATCTCCCTACCCCCATCCATCTCCCTACCCCACTCCCCCCTCTATCTCCCTACCCCCATCCATCTCCCTACCCCACTCCCCCCTCTATCTCCCTACCCCCCATCCATCTCCCTACCCCACTCCCTCCTGTATCTCCTTAACCCACTCACACACACACACACACACACACACACACACACACACACACACACACACACACACACACACACACACACACACACACACACACACACACACACACACACACACACACACACACACACACCAGTTGATCTGAACAAGAGTTTTACACACACAACTGTACTGTATGACTATGGTGCCCCGTCACACTCTGGTAACACTGCACAGACAGGACTTATCTACAGTGAATACTGATGATGGGTTATGGATAATGGAACTATACCATTAAACAATGGGCTCCAAAAGTATATCTTACTGTATACATAAATCTATGATCAAGACCGTGCTTCTACATTTGCATGGCTTGCCGTTTGGGGTTTTAGGCAGGGTTTCTGTACAGCACTTTGTGACATCTATTGATGTAAAAATGGCTTTGTGAATACATTTGATTGATTGATCAGTTTAAGATCAGCTTAGGATCAGTTTAGGATCACTTCAGGATCAGCTTAAGATCAACTTAATATCAGCTTAAGATCAGTTTAGGATCAACTTAATATCAGCTTAAGATCAGTTTAGGATCAACTTAATATCAGCTTAGGATCAGTTTAGGATCAACTTAATATCAGCTTAAGATCAGTTTAGGATCATCTTAAAATCAGCTTAAGATCAGTTTAGGATGAGTTTAAGATCTAGCTAAACCTCACTCTCAGGAAAAGGAGAGGGGACACGAAATAGGTAGCACATTTAGAAATGCTACATCTATAATATCACATGACCTATTTACATGAATAGTAGAAATACAATCACAAAGGTGGACGTACAAGTGCTTGTTCATCTTGCACTCAGTGACATTAAAACAGCAGACAGAAAACAGAGGGGATGCCTGTGTGAAGTGTTGTGTATCAGTCCTGTATGTTAAAGTCTGCTGCTGACAGGCCCTTTCATCTGAGCTGTGTTCCCTCAGTGGTAGTCTGCATGCAGTGTAACTTCACTGGGATATGTGTAAACAGGGATGTGTCCCCTATTAACATAATACAAGCCAGGGGCCTGATCACACCACTGACACCACATCATATGTCCACCACCAACCAAGGCTTGGTTTATAATGCATCTAGCTGACTAGCTGACAAAACATATTCACACGTGTGTGAAACACACACACGGGCACACTGAGACACAAGCGCACACACAATAAGAAAGCTTGGTGCTCACATATGTAATGCCAGGCTCTGATATTATGGCTAAGACAGAACATGTGGATGTTTATGTAGTTTGTTTTCACATACACAGAGGAGAGATAAATAGGAGGAAAAGAGAGGTAAGGAGATGAGAGATATAGACCTAAAGAGAGGAGAGATAGAGAGGTATAGAGATAGAGAGGTAAAGAGATAGAGAGGTAAAGAAAGGAGAGATAGAGGTATAGAGATAGAGAGGTAAAGAGAGGAGAGATATAGAGGTATAGAGAGGAGAGATAGAGAGGTATAGAGAGGAGAGACAGAGAGGTATAGAGATAGAGAGGCAAAGAGAGGAGAGATATAGAGGTATAGAGAGAGAGATAGAGAGGTATAGAGAGGAGAGGTAAAGAGAGGAGAGATATAGAGGTATAGAGAGAGAGATAGAGAGGTATAGAGAGGAGAGACAGAGAGGTATAGATATAGAGAGGTAAAGAGAGGATAGATAAAGAGGTAAAGAGAGGATAGATAAAGAAAGGAGAGATAGAGAGGTATAGAGATAGAGAGGAAAGATAGAGAGGTATAGAGATAGAGAGGTAAAGAGAGGAGAGATAAAGAGAGGAGAGATAGAGAGGTAAAGAGAGGAGAGACAGAGAGGTAAAGAGATAGAGAGGTAAAGAGAGGAGAGATAGTGTCACGGCTCCTCCTCTGCAGTGCAGGGGGCGGTTCCTCCTGCAGGCAGAGGAGGGTCGTTAGTGATTGGAGTCACCTGGGCTCTAAGTATTTAAACTGTTTCACTAATCACTTCTCTCTCTCTCTCTGCTCCTCCAGGTATGATCATGTTTTGTTTGTTCCTTTGTAGTTTTGCATAGTTTTCACTCAGTCATGTTCACACACACATATTCACGCATCCATGCACTTTACATACACCTTACATCATGATACTTCCACACCTCATTCCTTTTTCTTAGTTTAAGTTAATAGTTTGTTTATAATAAAGAACACTTTTAAATTGGCATATACCTGTTGTTCGTGTCCCCTCATTTTCCCCCTCAAGTGCTTTACCTGTAAGTACACATTGCAACAACATAGTCATGTCCAAATCTGACCAAGCTCTAGCCTCCGCAATACGCTCAAATAAAGCAAAGTATGTGTCTGGATCTGACTCATCAAATTTAGGCAACAAACAAAGATTCTGTGAAACATCAAACTGTGGTAGTCTTTCTGGTCTATTAGCATTTCTCAATCGACACCCCCCTCCTTAAAATGAGGGTCCCACCCTCAACCCAACTTCCTCCAACATATTCAAAATAATTCAAATTTCCCCAAAAACAAATAAACAAAAAAAAAAGGATACCAATCCCGGCTCCTAGCAGTAGCCCCGTGTCCCCCAGCTGACTGTCCGCCCCTCAAACTCAGCAGCCTTGGTAAGAGGCTGAGGCGCAGACAGCCCGTAGAGTCAGCAGAGAAAAGATACAAGCTAGGTTAAAGGAGCACGGGACAGAGCATCAGCAATGATATTATCCTTACCACTAATGTGTCTAATATCAAGGTTGAAAGGTTGCAAGAACAAAGCCCAACGCATCAGGCGCTGGTTTGGATTTTGCAGGGACCGCAGAAAAACAAGTGGGTTGTGGTCAGTGAACACAGTTAAAAGGGTCAAACCAGAACCAACATAGACCTCGAAGTGCTGTAAAGCCCAAATGAGACCTAAAGCCTCCTTTTCAATTACAGAATAGTTTTTCTGATACTTATTAAATTTTCGGGAGAAGAAACTGACTGGACACTCAACCTTGTCGTCATTCTCCTGGAGAAGCACAGCCCCAGCACCCATTTGACTGGTGTCTACCTGCAATTTGAAAGGTTTCCCAAAATTTGGTGCTGCCAACACAGGTGCCAAACACAAAAGAGTCTTAACTGCATCAAATGCCTCTTGACACTGGGTGGACCAGATAAACTCAGCCTTGGCCTTCAACAGATTGGTCAGGGGGGACACTACTACCGAAAAGTTTTTACAAAAAGCACGGTAGTACCCCGCCATTCCCAGGAAGCGCATCAGTTCTTTCTTTGTGGAGGGCTGTGGGAACTGCTTCACAGCCTGAACCTTGGCTTCCACGGGACAGACAAATCCCTGACCAACAACCTTGCCTAGGTATGTGACTGTAGCTTTGGCAAACTCACATTTTGCCAAATTAATAGTCAACCTGGCCCACACCAGTCTTTCGAACAGGGCTTGCACTCTCCGAACATGCTCCTCCCAGGAGTCTGAGTAGACGACCACGTCGTCCAAATACACGGCACACCCTTCCAGACCTGAGACCACCCGATTCATTAGCCTCTGGAAGGTGGCTGGAGCATTCCGCAAGCCGAAAGGCATCACTTTATAAGAGAACAAACCAGATGGAGTTATAAAGGCAGCAATCTAACAAGCTCTTTTGGTAAGGGGTACTTGCCAATATCCCTTTAAAAGATCAAATTTGCTAACATACTTTGCTGACCCAACTTGATCAATACAGTCCTCCATCCTAGGAAGAGGGTAAAGGTCTGCTTTAGTAACATTGTTAACTTTTCTATAATCAGTGCAAGGTCTGAAAGTAGAATCAGACTTTTTGACCAAAAGACAGGGTGAAGCCCAATTTGAACAACATGGCTCCGCAATACCATTGTCCAACATATACTGCACCTCTGTTTCCAGTTTCAATCTCTTCTCCTCATGGCTGGATGTGATGGCAATATGTGGTAGGGGTTGGATTTTTACGCATTGTCTGTCTGGAGGATCCCTCGGTACTCTTTGACCAGTTGGAGTTGTTAGTAATCTTGGTCTTTTGCTTATTACTGTTCACTGCCCGTCAAGTAGTTTCCTGTACGACGCATCACTGCAATGGCACGGTCATCAGGTGTAAATGCAAGTGTGTTTGAGAGCGTGTACGAGATTGTGTGTGTCTCTGTCGGAGGGAGACTGGTGCCAAGCAGTTTTAACACAGGTCTGTAACAAAGGGATCACTTATGTGCTTTTCTTTTCCACCTTTTCCCTTCTGTTAAACAAGCACTTTCAACCTTCTCATGTTTCTGTCCAAGAAGACTTTATATAGCTGTTTCCTGGAACAGGACATAGCTGTTTGTTTATCTATTTTGTTGTATAGAGATAGAGAGGTACAGAGGGGAGAGATAGAGAGGTAAAGAGATAGAGAGGTCAAGAGAGGAGAGATAGAGAGGTAAAGAGATAGAGCGGTACAGAGGGGAGAGATAGAGAGGTAAAGAGATAGAGAGGTCAAGAGAGGAGATATAGAGAGGTATAGAGATAGAGAGGTAAAGAGAGGAGAGATAGAGAGGTATAGAGATAGAGAGGTAGAGAGGAGAGATAGAGAGGTATAGAGATAGAGAGGTAAAGAGAGGAGAGATAGAGAGGTATAGAGATAGAGAGGTAAAGAGAGGAGAGATAGAGAGGTAAAGAGATAGAGAGGTACAGAGGGGAGAGATAGAGAGGTAAAGAGAGGAGAGATAGAGAGGTAAAGAGATAGAGAGGTAAAGAGAGGAGAGATAGAGAGGTAAAGAGATAGAGAGGTAAAGAGAGGAGAGATATTGAGGTATAGAGAGGAGAGGTAAAGAGAGGAGAGATATTGAGGTATAGAGAGGAGAGGTAAAGAGAGAAGAGATAGAGAGGTAAAGAGAGGAGAGATAGAGAAGTAAAGAGAGAAGAGAGGAGAGATGGAGAGATGGAGGTTTAGAGAGGAGAAATATTCTGATAAAATATCCTTTGTGTACAACGTAAAACACCAAATAATGTATGCAGAGCAGAATTAGGCCGTTACCCGCTAATTATCAAAATCCAGAAAAGAGACGTTAAATTCTACAATCACCTAAAAGGAAGTGATTCCCAAACCTCCATAACAAAGCCATCACCTATAGACAGATTAACCTGGAGAAGAGTCCCCTAAGCCATCTGGTCCTGGGGCTCTGTTCACAAACACAAACAGACCCCACAGAGCCCCAGGACAGCAACACAATTAGACCCAACCAAATCATGAGAAAACAAAAAGATAATTACTTGACACATTGGCAAGAATTAACAAAAATACTAGAATGCTATTTTGGCCCTAAACAGAGATCACACAGTGGCAGAATACCTGACTACTGTGACTGACCCAAACTTAAGGAAAGCTTTGACTATGTACAGACTCAGTGAGCATAGCCTTGCTATTGAGAAAGGCCGCCGTAGGCAGACATGGCTCTCAAGAGAAGACAGGCTATGTGCACACTGCCCACAAAATGAGGTGGAAACTGAGCTGCACTTCCTAACCTCCTGCCAAATGTATGACCATATTACAGACACATATTTCCCTCGAATTACACAGATCCACAAAGAATTTGAAAACAAACCCGCTTTTGATAAACTCCCATATCTGCTGGTTGAAATACCACAGTGTTCCATCAAAGCAAAAAGATTTGTGACCTGTTGCTACAAGAAAAGGGCAACCAGTGAAGAACAAACACCATTGTAAATATAACCAATATTTATGCTTATTTATTTGCCCTTTTGTACTTTAACCATTTGCACATCGTTACAACACTGTATATATACATACTATGACATTTGCAATGTCACTATTCTTTTGGAACTTCTGTGAGTGTAATGTTAACTGTTCCGTTTTATTGTTTATTACACTTTTGTATATTATCTACTTATCTAACATATGTTTCCCATGCCAATAGAGCCCATTGAATTGAATTGATTTGAATAGAGAGGTATATATAGAGAGGTATAGGGAGGAGAGATAGAGAGCTATAGATAGGAGAGATAGAGAGGAGCAGAGAAGAGAGGGGAGACATAGAGGTACAGATAGGAGAGATATAGGGTGCAGAGAAGAGAGGGGAGAGATAGAGAGGTATAGCCTTGGTTTTCAGCGCAAATTCGTGGTGCTGATATTTGGGAGTCTTGGTCACGTACATCGGCTGACAGTACGTGGCCTTCAGATTGCAGGCCTGCATATGACAAAGACAAAGCTAGTGAGGCACTGCTCTGTGTCACCTGTCTTGGGCAGCCTTGCTGGGTGGAGAACAAGGTGCTTTCTCCATCCATAATTGTCTGGATATTCGTGTCCTTTGAAATGTTTCAATCCTTCTCGACTGTATATAATGATTTCTGGATACAAATAAAGTATATAAAATGTATGTGGGTATGCGGGCGTGCGCACATGTGTGTATGTATATGTATATGTATATATTTTTATTTTATTTTATTTATTTCACCTTTATTTAACCAGGTAGGCAAGTTGAGAACAAGTTCTCATTTACAATTGCGACCTGGCCAAGATAAAGCAAAGCAGTTCGACACATACAACAACACAGAGTTACACATGGAGTAAAACAAACATACAGTCAATAATACAGTAGAAAAATAAGTCTATATACAATGTGAGCAAATGAGGTGAGATAAGGGAGGTAAAGGCAAAAAAAAGGCCATGGTGGCGAAGTAAATACAATATAGCAAGTAAAACACTGGAATGGTAGATTTGCAGTGGAAGAATGTGCAAAGTAGAGATAGAAATAATGGGGTGCAAAGGAGCAAAATAAATAAATAAATAAATACAGTAGGGAAAGAGGTAGTTGTTTGAGGGGAGACTGTTTTAGGTGCTGACTTGTTGCACCCTCGACAACTACTGTGATTATTATTATTTGACCATGCTGGTCATTTATGAACATTTGAACATCTTGGCCATGTTCTGTTATAATCTCCACACGGCACAGCCAGAAGAGGACTGGCCACCCCTCATAGCCTGGTTCCTCTCTAGGTTTCTTCCTAGGTTCTGGCCTTTCTAGGGAGTTTTTCCTAGCCACCGTGCTTCTACACCTGCATTGCTTGCTGTTTGGAGTTTTAGGCTGGGTTTCTGTACAGCTCTTTGAGATATCAGCTGATGTAAGTAGGGCTATATAAATACATTTGATTTGATTTGATTTGATATGGGCTAAATTATAGACGGGCTATGTACAGGTGCAGTAATCTGTGAGCTGCTCTGACAGCTGGTGCTTAAAGCTAGTGAGGGAGACAAGTGTTTCCAGTTTCAGAGATTTTTGTAGTTTGTTGCAGTCATTGGCAGCAGAGAACTGGAAGGAAAGGCGGCCAAAGGAAGAATTGGTTTTGGGGGTGACCAGAGAGATATACCTGCTGGAGCGCGTGCTACAGGTGGGTGCTGCACAGTACCAGTCCAACATTTGGACACACCTACTCATTCAAGGGTTTTTCTTTATTTTTACAATTGTCTACTTTGTAGAACAATAGTGAATGTATCAAAACTATGAAATAACACATATAGAATCATGTAGTAACCAAAAAAGTGTTAAACAAATCAAAATATATCTTATATTTGAGATTCTTCAAAGTAGCCACCCTTGATGACAGCTTTGCACACTCTTGACATTATCTCAACCAGCTTCATGAGGTAGTCACCTGGAATGCATTTAAATTAACAGGTGTGCCTTGTTAAAAGTTCATTTGTGGAATTTCTTTCCTTCTTAAAAACTTCTTAGGGATAGGGGACAGTATTTTCACGTCCGGATGAAAAGCCTACCCAAAGTAAACTGCCTGCTACTCAGGCCCAGAAGTTAGGATATGCATACATTAGTAGATTTGGATAGAAAACACTCTGAAGTTCTAAAACTGTTTGAATAATGTCTGTGAGTATAACAGAACTGATTTGGCAGGCGAAACCCGAGCACAATCCATCCAGGGAAATGTATTTTTGAGGACAATCTATTTTCCATTAGATTTCTATGGTAAGCCCTTTTTAATAGCAATCTGCTTGCAGTTCCTATGGCTTCCACTAGATGTCAACAGTCTTTAGAAATTGGTTGATGTTTTTCTTTTGAGAAATGAAGAAGTAGCCCTGTTCTTTCCATGTGTCACTCCAGGTGGACTCTAGTCTTTTGGTGCGCATGACCTGGAACGCGCTTCACATTGTTTTCGTCCGGGAATTGAACACAGTTTATCCCATCTTAAATTGTATTGATTATTTACGTTTTACGATACCTAAGTTTGGATTAGGAACGTTGTTTGAAATGTTTGGACCAAGTTTACAGGTATCTTATTAGATACTTTGTAGTCATGATGGGCGAGTTGGAACCGGTGTATTTTCTGAATCAAACGTGCCAAATAAATTGACATTTTGGGGATATAAAGAAGGAATTTATCAAACAAAAGGACCATTTGTGATGTTTCTGGGACATATTGGAGTGCCAACAGAAGAATATCTTCAAAGGTAGGGCATGAATTATATCGTTATTTCTGAGTTTTGTGTCGCACCTGGCTGGTTGAAATCTGATTTTCATGTGTTTGTATGCAGGGTGCTGTCCTCAGATAATCGCATGGTATAATCGCATGGTCTGCTTTCCCGTAAAGCCTTTTTGAAATCTGACACTGCGGCTTGGTTAACAAGAAGTTAAGCTTTATTTTGATGTATTATACATGTATGTTTTGTGAATTTTTATTATGAGTATTTCTGTTTTTGAATTTGGCGCGCTGCAACTTCACTGGATGTTGTCAAATCAATCCCGTTACCGGGATCTGAGCGGGAAGGGATCACTAAGAAGTTAATGTGTTTGAGCAAATCAGTGTTGTTGTGACAAGTTAGGGGTGGTATACAGAAGATAGCCCTATTTGATAAAAGACCAAGTTCATAATATGGCAAGAACAGCTCAAATAAGCAAAGAGAAACGACTGTCCATCATTACTTTAAGACATGAAGGTCAGTCAATCCGGAAAATGTCAAGAACTTTGAAAGTTTCTTCAAGTGCAGTCGCAAAAACCATCAAGCGCTATGATGAAACGGGCTCTCATGAGGACCGCCACAGGAAAGGAAGACCCTGAGTTACCTCTGCTGCACAGGATAAGTTCATTAGAGTTACCAGCCTCAGAAATTGCAGCCCAAATAAATGTTTCACAGAGTTCAAGTAACAGACACATCTCAACATCAACTGTTCAGAGGAGACTGCGTGAATCAGGCCTTCATGGTCTACCAGACACCAATAAGAAGAGACTTGCTTGGGCCAAGAAAAACGAGCAATGGACATTAGACCGGTGGAAATCTGTCCTTTGGTCTGATAAGTCCAAATTTGAGATTTTGGTTCCAACTGCCGTGTCTTTGTGAGACGCAAGGTAGGTGAACGGATTATCTCTGCATGTGTGGTTCCCACCATGAAGCATGGAGGAAGAGGTGTGATTGTGTGGGGGTGCTTTGCTGGTGACACTGTTAGTGATATATTTAGAAATCAAGACACACTTAACTAGCACGGCAACCACAGCATTCTGCAGAGGTACCCCATCCCAGGACAAAGACCCAAAACACACCACCAGGCTGTGTAAAGTCTATTTGACCAAGAAGGAGAGTGATGGAGTGCTGCATCAGATGATCTGGCCTCCACAATCACCCGACATTAACCCAATTGAGATGGTTCGGATGAGTTGGACCGCAGAGTGAAGGAAAGCAGCCAACAAGTGCTCAGCATAAGTGGGAACTCCTTCAAGAATGTTGGAAAAGCATTCCAGGTGACCACCTCATGAAGGTGGTTGAGAGAATGCCAAGAGTGTTTACTTTGAGGCAAAGGTTGGCTACTTTGAAGAAATCTAAAATCTAAAATCTATTTTGATTTGTTTAACACTTTTTGGTCACTACATGATTCCATATGTGTTAGTTCATAGCTTAGATGTATTCAATACTATTCTACAATGTAGAAAATAGTAAAAATATTGAGTAGGTGTGTCCAAACTTTTGAATGGTAGTGTATGTGTGTGTGTTCCCTCGGGTCAGCCATTCCTTTCCATAATTCTGAGATGTTCAACTCTGCTGCTCCCATTGTTAGCAGGAGAAAATAGAGAGAGAGTACTGCTCTCCCACACTCCTCTACTTCCAACCCAGCCCCTGTATATCCCACAATCCTCTACTTCAAACCCGGCCCCTGTATATCCCACACTCCTCTACTTCAAACCCGGCCCCTATATATCCCACAATCCTCTACTTCCAACCCGGCCCCTGTATATCCCACACTCCTCTACTTCCAACCCAGCCCATGTATATCCCACAATCCTCTACTTCCAACCCGGCCCCTGTATATCCCACACTCCTCTACTTCCAACCCTGCCCCTGTATATCCCACACTCCTCTACTTCCAACCCGGCCCCTGTATATCCCACACTCCTCTACTTCAAACCCGGCCCCTGTATATCCCACACTCCTCTACTTCAAACCCGGCCCCTGTATATCCCACACTCCTCTACTTCCAACCCGGCCCCTGTATATCCCACACTCCTCTACTTCAAACCCGGCCCCTGTATATCCCACACTCCTCTACTTCAAACCCGGCCCCTATATATCCCACACTCCTCTACTTCCAACCCAGCCCCTGTATATCCCACACTCCTCTACTTCCAACCCGGCCCCTGTATATCCCACACTCCTCTACTTCCAACCCAGCCCCTGTATATCCCACACTCCTCTACTTCCAACCCGGGTCCCTGTATATCCCACACTCCTCTACTTCCAACCCGGCCCCTGTATATCCCACACTCCTCTACTTCAAACCCGGCCCCTGTATATCCCACACTCCTCTACTTCCAACCCGGCCCCTGTATATCCCACACTCCTCTACTTCAAACCCGGCCCCTGTATATCCCACACTCCTCTACTTCCAAACCGGCCCCTGTATATCCCACACTCCTCTACATTCAACCCAGCCCCTGTATATCCCACACTCCTCTACATTCAACCCAGCCCCTGTATATCCCACACTCCTCTACTTCCAACCCAGCCCCTGTATATCCCACACTCCTCTACTTCCAACCCAGGCCCTGTATATCCCACACTCCTCTACTTCCAACCCAGCCCCTGTATATCCCACACTCCTCTACTTCCAACCCAGCCCCTGTATATCCCACAATCCTCTACTTCCAACCCAGACCCTGTATATCCCACACTCCTCTACTTCCAACCCGGCCCCTGTATATCCCACACTCCTCTACTTCAAACCCGGCCCCTGTATATCCCACACTCCTCTACTTCAAACCCGGCCCCTATATATCCCACACTCCTCTACTTCCAACCCAGCCCCTGTATATCCCACACTCCTCTACTTCCAACCCGGCCCCTGTATATCCCACACTCCTCTACTTCCAACCCAGCCCCTGTATATCCCACACTCCTCTACTTCCAACCCGGGTCCCTGTATATCCCACACTCCTCTACTTCCAACCCGGCCCCTGTATATCCCACACTCCTCTACTTCAAACCCGGCCCCTGTATATCCCACACTCCTCTACTTCCAACCCGGCCCCTGTATATCCCACACTCCTCTACTTCAAACCCGGCCCCTGTATATCCCACACTCCTCTACTTCCAAACCGGCCCCTGTATATCCCACACTCCTCTACATTCAACCCAGCCCCTGTATATCCCACACTCCTCTACATTCAACCCAGCCCCTGTATATCCCACACTCCTCTACTTCCAACCCAGCCCCTGTATATCCCACACTCCTCTACTTCCAACCCAGGCCCTGTATATCCCACACTCCTCTACTTCCAACCCAGCCCCTGTATATCCCACACTCCTCTACTTCCAACCCAGCCCCTGTATATCCCACAATCCTTTACTTCCAACCCAGACCCTGTATATCCCACACTCCTCTACTTCCAACCCAGCCCCTGTATATCCCACACTCCTCTACTTACAACCCAGCCCCTGTATATCCCACAATCCTCTACTTCCAACCCAGCCCCTGTATATCCCACACTCCTCTACATTCAACCCAGCCCCTGTATATCCCACACTCCTCTACATTCAACCCAGCCCCTGTATATCCCACACTCCTCTACATTCAACCCAGCCCCTGTATATCCCACACTCCTCTACTTCCCAACCCATCCTCTTAAGGACCCAATTTACCTACTTCATCCCCATACTGTTTTCATTTATTTACTTTTCTGCTCTTTTGCACACCAGTATCTCTATTTGCACATGATCATCTGATGATTTATCACCCCAGTGTTAATCTGCTAAATTGTAATTATTCGCTCCTATGGCCTATTTATTGCCTACCTCCTCATGCCTTTTGCACACATTGTATATAGATTCTCTTTTTTTTTTCTTTTTTCCCCCTACTATGTTATTGACTTGTTTATTGTTTACTCCATGTGTAACTCTGTGTTGTTGTCTGTTCACACTGCTATGCTTTATCTTGGCCAGGTCGCAGTTGCAAATGAGAACTTGTTCTCAACTAGCCTACCTGGTTAAATAAAGGTGAAATAAAAAATAAATAAAATTAAAATCCCACACTAATCCCATACTCTCTCTCTCTCTTTCCCCCTCTCTTTTTCTCCTCTCTCTACCCCTCTATCTCTCGCCCTCTCTCTAACCATCTCTTTCTCTCTCTACTCCTTTCTTTTTCTCTCTTTACCCTTCTCTCTCTCTCTTTTCCCCCCTATCTTTCTCTCTCTCTGCCACTATGTACTGTCTGTTTAGGGCCAAATTACATTCTGCTATTCTGTTTTTCTGCTATTCTGCTATTCTGCATTCTGCTATTCTGCTTTACCCCTCATTTTTTTGTCAATTCTTTCCAATGTGTCAAGTAATTATCTTTTTGTTTTCTCATGATTTGGTTGGGTCTAATTGTGTCTGTCTTTCTGTCCTCTTTTATTCCCTTCCTCTCCTTCTTTTCTAATTCTCTACTCCCTATACTTATTCCCTCTCTTCGTTCTCTCACTGTCTCTGCAGTCTCCCCCCTCCTTGATCCCCCTTCCTCCCCTCTCGCTGTCTCCCTTCTTTCCCCCCTCCCTCTCCTCCATGCTCTATACAAACTCACAAATAAACTTGGGCATAAGTGTGATGGATTCTTTGTGGCAGAGGCGGAGCACTGTCTGTGTGCTATGCAGCGAGGCCCGGGCTCACTGAGCCACGACAATATGTTTTATGAAATAGAACATTCAGAGCATAAATCGGCAGAGTCACAATCCCCAACGAGTCTGTTCTATTCCATTATGCTAATGAGCCCGTCTCTTTGTACGTGTCACTCCTGGGGATTTATGGCTGGGAGGCAGACATTGCTAACTAAGGTACGCTGCCTGCTTCCCAGCCCTCTGCTCTGATATGCTCTGGACTATACACTGCTAGGTCCATATGCCAGAGACATTTATAACTAACGTATGACTGCCTGCTCCTAGCTCTCTGCTCTGCTTTGGAGTTGGCATGATTGCTGCCACTGCTAGATCCACAGTGTACAGCAGGGTCACTGTGAACATTTCAGATCGATGTGTTTCATCAGATGTGCTGGCTGCTGAAGGGTTTGGAAGGGTAGTGGAGGAAGTGTCATGATAGCATGTGTAGGCTAACACACACACACAGACACACACACACACACAAACAGTACTGACGACACACACACACACGCGCAAGCTGTATACCGTCATAGACACGGAAACGTTCACACACACACTTCCTGTGTGAAGTGGAGTGTTTTGACCTTCCTTAGGTCAGCGTACGCCGTGCGGCAGTCATAATGATCCCCCCCAGGTGTTGCCCTCGGAGACGTGATTGGCGACAACCAATAGGTAGTGTGACGCACGCAACGGCACTCTCACGCACTACCCAAACCCATTCTCCGCTCCCTCCTTCTCCTGTTGCCACTGTTCTATTTCCCTCCATCCCTCTTTCCCACTCGGGAGCTTCCCTTCCCAGCATTTGCATTTAAATTGGAAAGAAAAGTGAGTAATTGTATAATTCCTGGTGAATATCCACTATCCATCCTCTGAGTATACCACAAGACCCTTCCCCAATGAGGCCTCCCGCACAAGCAGAGGAGAGGACAGCCTTTTCACAGGACGAGCGGAAGTGTGTGTGGTGTGTGCACCCTGAGAGGCCGGGGGAAAACAATGACCGTCGCACCACTGTGGGCTCACCATGTGTCAAGTAATGAGTCAATTACATGTACAGTATGTGGGGACGCCAACCCTGATAGATGAGCAAACAGGAAGTCCCAACTGAATGACCGTGGGTGTGCGGGCTTGCATTGTGTGGGTGCAAGCCCACTCCCACACACTGCTTATGTCACATCATGTATGTGTTAGTGGAGATGTGATGACGTCACAGAGGAAGTGTGTCAGATATCTGTCAGGAACACACACTGGCTGACACCCCTGCTGTGTGACATGACAGGCATTCATTTCCGTCAACACCTCTGAATGGAAAGCCTGAGCTCAGAATGCTGCTGACTAACAGCATGCTACCTCCTGTTCACATTCACTACATTCTCTACCAAATAAAACCATGACGCAAATCAAATTGTATTTGTCACATGTGTAGTAAACAACAGGTGTAGACTAACAGTGAAATGCTTACTTACGGGCCCTTTCCAACAATGCAGACGGAGAGAAAATAATAAAATATAAAAATAATAACACTAGAAATAAATACTCAATGAATAACAATAACTTGCCTATATATACATGGTACCAGTACCGCGTTGATGTGCAGGGTTAGGAGATAATTGAGGTAGATATGTAAATATAGGCAGGGATAAAGGGACAGGCAACAGGATATATAATAAACAGTAGCAGCAGCACGCAGTGCATTCGGAACGTTTTCAGATCCCTTGATTTTTTACACATTTTGTTACATTACAGCTTTATTCTAAAATCGATTTTTTTTTAAATCCTCAGCAATCTACACACAATACCCCATAACGACAAAGTGAAAACAGGTTTTTAAAAATGTATTAAAAATATGTATTAAAAATATGAAATGAAAATACCTTATTTACATAGGTATTCAGACCCTTTGCTATGTGAAATTGAGCTCAGGTGCATCCAGTTTTCATTGATTATCCTTGAGATGTTTCTACAACTTGATTGGAGTTCCCCTGTGGTACATTCAACTGATTGGACATGATTTGGAAAGGAACACAACTGTCTATATAAGGTCCCACAGTTGACAGTGCATGTCAGAGCAAAAACCAAGCCATGAGGTCAAAGGAATTGTCTGTAGAGCTCCGACACAGGATTGTGTCGAGGCACAGACCTGGGGAAGGGTGCCCCAAAATTTCTGCTGCATTGAAGGTGCCCAAGAACACAGTGGCCTCCATCATTATTAAATGGAAGAATTTCGGTGTCACGTTCCTGACCTGTTTTCTGTTAGTTTTTGTATGTGTTAGTTGGTCAGGACGTGAGTTTGGGTGGGCAGTCTATGTTTTCTGTTTCTATGTTGGTTAATGGGTACCTAATATGGTTCTCAATTAGAGGCAGGTGGTTTTCATCTCCTCTGATTGAGAATCATATTAAGGTAGGTGGTGTCACATTGTTTGTTTGTGGGTGGTTGTCTCCTGTGTCTGTGTCTATGTACGTTGCGCCACACGGGACTGTTTTCGGTTTGTTTGTTCGTTTGTTCGGTTTATGTAGTCTGTTCCTGTTTCATGCGTTCTTCGTGTCATGTAAGTTCTTATGTTCAGGTGCGTCTACGTCGTTTGTTGTTTTGTAGTTTGTTAAAGTGTTTTCGTGTTTTTTCGTCTTTAATTTAATAAATCATGTCTTATCAAGAAGCTGCATTTTGGTTCAATCCTTGCTCCTCCTCTTCGGATGAAGAGGAGGAGGAAAGCCGTTACATTCGGAACCACCAAGACTTCCTAGAGCTGGCCGCCCGGCTAAACTGAGCAATCGGGGGAGAAAGGGCCCTGGTCAGGGAACCCGATGGTAACTCTGACAGAGCTTTAGAGTTCCTCTGTTGAGATTGGAGAACCTTCCAGAAGGACAACCATCTCTGCAGCACTCCACCAATCAGGCCTCTATGGTAGAGTGGCCAGCCGGAAGCCACTCCTCAGTAAAAGGCACATGACAGCCCGCTTGGAGTTTGCAAAAATGCTCCTAAAGGACTCTCAGACCCAGAGAAACAAGATTGTCTGGTCTGATGAAACTAAGATTTAATTCTTTGGCCTGAATGCCAAGAGTCACGTCTTGAGGAATCCTGGCACCATCCCTACGGTGAAGCATGGTGGCGGCAGCAACATGCTGTGGGGATGTTTTCCAGCGGCAGGGACTGGGAAACTGGATCAAGCGAAATATGAACAGAGTAAAGTATAGAAAGACCCTTGATGAAAACCTGCTCTAGAGCGCTCAGGACCTCAGACTGGAGCGAAAGTTCACCTTCCAACAGGACAACGACATTAAGCACACAGTCAAAACTACCCAGCAGGAGTGGCTCAGAGACAAGTCTCTGAATATCATTGAGTGGCCCAGCCAGAGCCCGACTTGCACTCGGTCGAACATTTCTGGAGACCCGAAAATAGCTGTGCAGCAACGCTCCCCATCCAACCGGACAGAGCTTGAGAGGATCTGCAGAGAAGAATGGGAGAAACTCCCCAAATACAGGTGTGCCAAGCTTGTGACATTATACCCAAGAAGACTCTTTGCTGTATTCGCTGCCAAAGGTGCTTCAACAAAATTCTGAGTAAAGGATATGAATACTTATGTAAATGTCATATTTCATTTTTTTTATATGTTTAAATAAATTAGCAACTATTTAACTATAACTACTTAACGAACTGTTTATCAGTCTTATGGTTTGGGGGTAGAAGCTGTTCAAGGTCCTGTTGGTTCCAGACTTGGTGCATCGTTACCGCTTGCTTTGCAGTAGCAGAGAGAACAGTCTATGACTTCGGTGGCTGGAGTCTTTGACAATTTTTAGGGCCTTCCTCTGACACTGCCTGGTATAGAGTGATTTACTGGGCAGTACACACTACCCTCAGTAGCGCCTTGCGGTCAGATGCCAAGCAGTTGCCATACCATGCGGTGATGCAGCCAGTCAAGATGCTGTCAATGGTGCAGCTGTGTAACTTTTTGAGGATCTGAGGGCTGGACACCGAGGAACTTGAAGCCCTCGACCCCCTCGACATCTCAATACTCATCTAATCAAAGTGTTCAATGCTATTTTAAGTTCAATCAACATCTCCCAATTACAATATGTGTACCAGCTCCACATAGGCATATACTAACACAAACATACACAGTAGTCGCAAGTCATCGCACACGCAATGTGCCTGTAAGCCATCGCCACGTCGGGACACTATGTGTGTGTTTGTTTTTTGTGTTGATTCATTCTTCACCATTCAAATCATTCCATATTCAAGCGCTTTCAAATCAGTATCACCTTCAGGAGTTAATTGTTTGGTTACCTGTTTCAATTGTCTTAATTTTGATTAGTTCTGTTTTGCATGGCAGGTCACACCTCAGGTGTACCAAATGAGTTATTGCTCAAACCTTTGTATAAAACAGAACCCAGATTCCCAAAAGCATCTTAAGGCTAAGTTCATTGTTAGAACCTTCATAGGAGCATCTTTAAATATCTGAGCTGTTTCCCAAAATCATTGTTATAAACTTGAAAACGCTCGTGATCTAACGCCTGCCTCAGACCACTCGTAGTATAAGTGGGTTGCTAAGTGGTCGTTGGATGCTTTTTTTGCCCTCCCGCGTCACTTTATACACAGAAGATCTGCGCTAATCCAGATATCTGTAACTTCAGAACAACAGTTTACTACAAATATGAAGTTGACTATGTCTTTCCAATTGATACAAACAGGTGACCTATAAAAATATGCTTCAAATGAAAACTGAGGTGACTGCATTAAAAGATAACCAGTAGCCTATAGGTGTTATTAATCATATATGTTCAATAAATTGAGATTTATGTTGCTATTTGTAGGCTACTGTCTGTGACTTGTCTCAATATATATGTCGCCTAACATGTGCGCAATGATGTGCCAAATCTGTGATTTACTGCATTTTTGGGGGGTAAGCATTAGAATAAGCTTCCTCAATATTTGCAGGCGTAGGTGTTAATATCTCTATAGGAGCTGTTCCGTCGTCAGTATTGTGAAATAATACTAATGTTAAGGAAAGGTTTGAACGGAGAAAGCTGATCTGATTCTTTCGATCCTATCAGTAGTGACACATGCTCCAACGACGCACTGAGCCACCATTCTCTCTGCATGGTGTTTTAGGAAACACGTTACATCTTCGGCCGTTGTAGGAAAGATGCATCTTTTAAACACTCATGGGTCTAAGTCGGGAAAGCAAGCCCACGTGTGTTCAGTATGTTCTAGATAGCCATGTCTGAAAGGTTTAATCAGAGGACTCTAAATATTATAAATATTAAACTTTCATGAAATCACAAGTGCAATACATCAAAATAAAGCTTAACTTGTTGTTAATCCAGCCGCCATGTCAGATTTCAAAAAGGCTTTACGGCGAAAGCAAACCATGCGATTATCTGAGGACAGCGCCCAGCACACAAATGCATAACAAATCATTTTCAACCAGGGTGTTGCGACACGAAAGTCAGAAATAGCGATATAATATATGCCTTACCTTTGAAGATCTTCTTCTGTTGGCACTCCAAACGGTCCCAGTTACATTACAAATGGTCCTTTTGTTCGATAAACTCCTTCTTTATATCCAAAAAAACTCAGTTTAGCTGGCGTGCTTCAGTCAATAATCCACTCGTTTTCCCTCCTTCAAAATGCATACAAAATGAATCCCAAACGTTACCAATAAACTTATCCAAACAAGTCAAACAATGTTTATAATCAAATCTTAGGTACCCTAATACGCAAACAAATGATAAAATGTAAGATGGAGAATCGTTATTGTCTTTACCGGAGAAAAATACCAAAAGAACGCGCTCTCATTCGCGTGCTTGGAAACGCTACAGCCAAAATGGGAGCCACCTAGAATAACTTAAATTTCTGGCTCTTTTTTTTTTTTAAACAGCCTGAAATTCTTTCTAAACACTATTGAAATCTAGTGGAAGCCCTAGGAACTCCAATCGGGCACGATTTCGCCCTACTATATAAGTGCCAGCCATTGAAATCAGTGGTAGGATGAATTTTTTTGGGGGGGGGGTGGTTTGTCCTCTGGGTTTCGCCTGCCATTTCAGTTCTGTTATACTCACAGACATTATTGTAAACCGTTTTAGAACTTTTAGAGTGTTTACTATCCAAATCTACCAATTCTATGCATATCCTAGCTTCTGGGCCTGAGTAGCAGGCAGTTTACTTTGGACACGGTTTTCATCCGGATGTCAAAATACCGTCCCCTATCCCAAAAAAGTTGTTAAGGCAAAATGAATTGTTAGTACCATAGGATCCTTAAGATGCTTTGAATCACAACACTCTAGTCACACAGTGAAATAAAATAGAATTGTATTTGTCACATGTGCCCAGCCTGGTCTCATAGCATAGATTTACATAGTAAATGTAAATCCGGAACACTCAAATTAGAATGATATGTTACGTTTGGTATGGTTACATAAGACAGAAGGTTACTTAAGGCAAAAACAAAAGGAGGGTGGTTGGTCGAGGTGGGTCGATGGGTGGGCGTATGACACAAATGTCGAGCAGCCCTAAAGGTTGTGAGTTTAAATCTCATCACGGATAATTTTTTGCTACTTGCAACTATTTAACATGCTAGCTAACCGTTCCCCTCACCCTATCCTTAACCCATTTAGCTATCGCTTCCCCTAACCTTAACTCTTTAATCTAACTCCTAACCCTAACCTTAACCCCCTAACCCTAACTCCTAGCCTAGCTAACATTAGCCAGCTAGTTAGCCACATAGCCACTCCTAGCTAACGTTAGCCACAGCAAATTAAAATTCTTAACATATTGTACGAATTGCAATCCATAACTTATTGTACGAATTGCAATTCATAACATATCATACAATATGAATAATAGACATCCACAAATGAATACATATCATACGAAACATAACATATCATACTAAATGGAGTGTACCGGATTTACGTACAAAATGCTCTAAGAAGACATTGATGCGCCGAATACAACAGGAGTTTACCTTTAAATGCTTACTTTACAAGCCCTTTTCCTACAATGCAGAGATAAAAAGTATGAAAATCCGCACAAATAAATAGGAAAAGGCTGGCGTTTTGTATCAGACCTCAATATGTATTTCAAAGGCTAGGGTCCTCTGATAAAACTGCACATTTGGCAGTCTTTTATTTGCTGATTGTCAAAGCTTGCCTTGAAAGCTTGCCTTGGAGCAATATGTACCTTGATCTTGGGGGGAGTGTGTGTGGGGATTTGGATGGGGGGGTCTCCTCTTCAACACTATACACACCCTGTCTGCTCTAAACACACTTACAGAAAAACAAACTACCTCTAAAAAGTAATATCAAATATTTAATCTGGTAATATCGACCAAACCTAGCATACATTGAATATAAATCAAATCTCCGGGCTGAAGCCTAAATTAAGCTACCTCTTCCACAACTCAGACACATAAATCATGCATTGATTCTATTGGAGATTTGAATGGAAAGTCATGTTCATCTCTTCAACAGAGCCTGCATAAAAGCACTGAACCTAAATGAACTGAATCTCTACCTCTGCTATCCAGTATAGTCTACAGTATGATATGACTGTTGTCCATATCATCTACATGCTGGTGGAGTAGCCACATTCTGCCTCCAAGCCTTTTCATACCCAACCCTTCTCTTCCCCGTTTTAATATGCTGGAAGGATGGGTTCCGCACTGCTTTCTTACCCTGTATCACTAATTAATGAAGGCGCTAAGAGGCCCGTCTCATGGGTGCTGATCAATGCTGAATCCCTAAAAAGGGTGTGTGTGTCCTTCCTGTCTAGGGTTCAGACAAGTCTATGACCATAAGCGGGGTCACTATTTCGTAAAGGCTTTAACTGAAGACCTACTCTAAACAAACCGTAAACATGTGTGTGTGTGTGTGTGTGTGTGTGTGTGTGTGTGTGTGTGTGTGTGTGTGTGTGTGTGTGTGTGTGTGTGTGTGTGTGTGTGTGTGTGTATGGGGGGTGGGTATACTGTATACTATTTGTCCTCATTAACTGTAGAGGCATGAGATGTTTAATGGGTCTGACATTCACTATCATATATTCAGGCAGACAGTGTATTATTATGTTGCCACTGTGAATACATTTCATCCCCATGTCTCAGGGTGGTTCTGCTCAATTTAAGCCCTGACTAAATCCTTCTCTCTCTACCGTACCACACTCTGTCTTCCCGTTTCCTCTCCCACATCTTCTCTTCCCCATCTCTTTTCTCTCTCCATATCCCTTCCTTTCCTTCTCTTTTAACAGGACTGTATCCTTCCCTCTAGGGAGAGGGCTGGAGTTAGTGTTTTCATGTTCATCTCTCGCTCTGCTTTTTAGGACGAGCCAACAGATCACATTTGGCCTTTTTCCAGGCTCTTTCAAATCCTTAAGCATGAACAATTGTTTCCAACAATTTCTTGGGTTATTTGGGAGTTGTTTAAGTTTTATTTGAAACATGTTTCAGATATTATTTTATACACTGTCATATTTTCTTTATCCAAAGCAGAATTTTCACTTAGGGGCTGATGAGACATTAATACGCTATATTCCTCAATAATCAATAGTTAGGTATCATTGATTTAAAAGTTCAAAATGGATGTACCAATCCCAGATTGCCCCTTTAACTTCACTAGGGTAGGGGGCAGCATTCGGAATTTTGGATGAAAAGCGTGCCTAAATTAAACTGTCTGTGAGTATAACAGAACTGATATGGCAGGCGAAAACCTGAGGAAAATCCAACCAGGAAGTACTATTATTTTGAAAGGCTGTTTTCCATTGAAAGCCTATCCACCATACAAAGACTTAGGACCCAGTTCACGATCTCTATGGCTTCCTCTACATGTGGCCAGTCTTTAGGCATTGTTACAGGCATTTACTCTGAAAAATGAGGGAGATACAGCACTCTCAATGAGTGGAAAGTGGAATTTTCCAGACACGAGTGATGCGTGTGATTGGGAATGCACCTTTCTTGTTTCTCCTTTTCTATTGACGAAGCTTTTGTCCGGTTGAAATATTATTGATTATTTATGACAAAAACAACCTGAGGATTGATCTTAAACATCGTTTGATATGTTTCTACTAACTTTTATTGTACTTTTTTACTTTTCGTCTTGATGTTGAGAGCGAGCATTTTGCCTTTGGATTTCTGAACTATTTCTGAGGTTTTTGGACATAAAGAGGGACATTATCGAACAAAACGAACATTTATTGTCTAACATGGAGACCTGGGAGTGCCACCAGATGAAGATCATCAAAGGTAAGTGATTCATTTTAATGCTATTGACTTTTGTGATACCTCTCCTTGGTTGGAAAATGGCTGTATGGTTCTTGTGGCTAGGCGCTGACCTAACATAATCGTGTGGTGTGCTTTCGCCGAAAAGCCTTTTTGAAATCTGACACAGCGGTTGCATTAAGGAGAAGTTTATCTTTAATAGTTTGTTAAAAACTTGTATCTTTCATCAATGTTTATGATGAGTATTTCTGTAATTTGATGTGGCTCTCTGCATTTTCACTGTAACGGGTGTCGTCGGAAGGAAGAGACCAAGGCGCAGCGTTCTTAGAGTTCCACATAATTTAATCACGAAGTGAAACTAAAACAAGACAAAACAATAAAGAATACAACGACCGAACAGCTTCGATGTGCAAACTCCCTGCACACAAACAAAGAACAAGATCCTACACAGTAAGAGGGAAAAGGGCAGCCTAAGTATGATCCCCAATCAGAGACAACGATAGACAGCTGCCTCTGATTGGGAACCACACTCGGCCAGAAACAAAGAAATACAAAACATAGAAATACAGAACATAGAATGCCCACCCAAATCACACCCTGACCAAAACAAAATAGAGACATAAAAAGGATCTCTAAGGTCAGGGCGTGACAGTACCCCCCCCCCCCCCCCCCAAAGGTGCGGACTCCGGCCGCAAAACTTGAACCTATAGGGGAGGGTCTGGGTGGGCATTTCACCGCGGTGGCGGCTCTGGTGCGGGACATGGACCCCGCTCCACCTTAGTCTTGGCCCACTTAGGTGGCGCCTCTGGAGCGGGGACCCTTACCGCCGATCCCGGTCCGGGGACCGGGACAGGAGGGAAACTTTGGCAGCGCATGACAGGCGGGAGGCTCTGGCAGCGCCGGACAGGCGGGAGGCTCTGGCAGCGCCGGACAGGCGGAAGGCTCTGGCAGCGCCGGACAGGCGGGAGGCTCTGGCAGCGCCGGACAGGCGGGAGACTCTGGCTGCTCCGGACAGGAGGGAGACTCTGGCTGCTCCGGACAGGAGGGAGACTCTGGCTGCTCCGGACAGGAGGGAGACTCTGGCTGCTCCGGACAGGAGGGAGACTCTGGCTGCTCCGGACAGGAGGGAGACTCTGGCTGCTCCGGACAGGAGGGAGACTCTGGCTGCTCCGGACAGGAGGGCGTCGCTGGAGGCCTCGTGCCATGACTCCTCACTGGAGGAGCTGCCAGGGTGTTAAGATTGCTACAAGCTCCGCACATGCATGTGCAAGGGCGGAGTCGTTTTTTGGGGCAGTGCGCACTATTGTCCACATCATCTTTGCGTTCCAGCCAGAGAGGAAGTCTGCCTTGTGTAATATGTATTTCTGTAATATATACGCTAGGAGTCAGGAAGCAGGTGCAGAAGGTGAGTTTAATAATGAGAATGTAATGCGATGCTACTGGCGGCAGAGAAGTCAGGCGCAGGAGAGCGGAAACTGATTTACAACGGTTGTGTTTAATAACCATAAACCACCGTAAACAGAACAATACAATAAATGGGTCAAACAAAACCCGGTAAATACCAGCATGCTGTGCACAAGCACTACAACAAACAATTGCGGACAAGGACATGGGGGGGAACAGAGGGTTAAATACACAACATGGAATTGATGGAATTGGAACCAGGTGTGATGGAAGACAAGACAAAACCAATGGAAAATGAAAAGCGGATCAGCAATGGCTAGTAGGGCGGTGACGTCGACCGCTGAACGCCGCCCGAACAAGGAGAGGGACCAACTTTGGCGGAAGTCGTGACAGAGAATTAGCAGATAAACAAAACAGGACAAGCGTACTGAACGGGAACAAAACCAATACTGCCTGAAGACTGAGCCTACTGAGGGCTAAATAAAGGGGAAGTAATCATGGTAATGATGAAGTTCAGGTGTGCATAACGATGGGATGCAGGTGTGCATAATGATGGTTGACATGAACACGTAATGTGGGTTGCCAGGACCGGTGGTTAGTAGACCGGCAACGTTGAGCGCGTGACAGTTTCTATGAATTGCCCTTTGCTAGAGCATGAACAGCAAGAGCTTACTACAGCGGCATGCGAAAGTTTTCACCCCCTTTTGTTGCCTTACAACCTGGAATAAAAAAATTATTTTTGAGGGGTTTGTATCGTTTGATTTACACAACATGCCTACCACTTTGAAGATGCTAAATAGTTTTTATTGTGAAACAAACAAGAAAAAACACAAAAAAACAGATACCTTGATCATGCATAACTATTCACCCCCCCAAAGTCAATACTTTGTAGAGCCACCTTTTGCAGCAATTACAGCTGCAAGTCTCTTGGGGTATGTCTCCATAAGCTTGGCACATCTAGCCACTGGGATTTTTACCCATTCTTCAAGGCAAAACTCCAAGTTGGATGGGTTGTTGTCCTGCTGGAAGGTAAACCTCCGTCCCAGTCTCAATCTCTGGAAGACTAAAACGGGTTTCCCTCAAGAATTCCCCTGTATTTAGCACCATCCATCATTCATTCAATTCTGTCGAGTTTCCCTGTTCCTGCCGATGAAAAACATGGGGATGGTGTTCTCGGGGTCATGAGAGGTGTTGGGTTTGCGCCAGAC
The DNA here is from genome assembly GCF_016432855.1 of Salvelinus namaycush. Taxonomy (NCBI): domain Eukaryota; kingdom Metazoa; phylum Chordata; class Actinopteri; order Salmoniformes; family Salmonidae; genus Salvelinus; species Salvelinus namaycush. The sequence continues at coordinate 33,201,278 of NC_052319.1, forward strand.
ATAGCATTTTCCTTGATGGCCAAAAAGCTACATTTTAGTCTCATCTGACCAGAGTACCTTCTTCCATATGTTTGAGGAGTCTCCCACATGCCTTTTGGCGAACACCAAACGTGTTTGCTTATTTTATTCTTGAAGCAATGGCTTTTTTCTGACCACTCTTCGGCAAAGCCCAGTTCTGTGGAGTGCACAGCTTATAGAGGTCCTATGGACAGACACTCCAATCTCCTCTGTGGAGCTTTGCAGCTCCTTCAGGTTTATCTTTGGTCTCTTTGTTGCCTCTCTGATTAATACCCTCCTTGCCTGGTTTGTGAGTTGGCAGGTTTGTTGTGGTGCCATATTCTTTCAATTTTTTTTACAATAGTTTAATGGTGCTCCGTGGGATGTTCAATGTTTCGGATATTTTTTTATAACCCAACCCTGATCTGTACTTCTCCACAACTTTGTCCTGATGTGTTAGGAGAGCTCCTTGGTCTTCATGGTGCCGCTGGCTTGGTGATGCCCCTTGCTTAGTGGTGTTACAGACTCTGGGTCCTTTCAGAACAGGTGTATATATACTGAGACCATATTACACTTAGATTGCACACAGGTGGTCTTTATTTAACTAATTATGTGACTTCTGAAGGTAATTGATTGCACCAGATCTTATTTAGGGGCTTCAAAGCAAAGGGGATGAATACATATACACCACTTTTCCATTAAAACATTTTTCAAATTTTTTGAAACAAGTAATTGTTTTCATTTCACTTGACCAATTTGAACTATTTAAATTACAGGTTGTAATGCAACAAAATAGGAAAAAGGCCAAACGGAATGAATACTTTTGCAAGGCACTGTACTTTCTATTAAACTCATCCACTGCACACTACAAGAGAAGATGATTGTCACGCCCTGACCATAGAGAGCCTGTTATTCCCTATGTTGGTTAGGTCAGGGTGTGACTAGCGTGGGTCATCTAGGTAATTATATATCTATGTTGGTCTGGTTTGGTTCCCAATCAGAGGCAGCTGTTTATCGTTGTCTCTGATTGGGGTTCATATTTAGGCAGCCATTTCCCCTTTGTGCTTTGTGGGATCTTGACTATGTTTTTGTGTAGCTGCCTTTGAGCAACCCAGAACGTCACCTTTCGTTTTTTCTTCTGTTTTGTTTGGTGAGTTTATTCTTTATTAACTTCTACCGATTCAGAAACCCGGATCCGGGAGCACCCCCCACCCCCCCACCAGTAAAAAAGCTGAATAGCATAGCTAGCATAGCGTGAGTTTATTCTTTATTAAACATGTGGAATTCTATGCACGCTGCGCCTTGGTCCAATCATTATAACGATCGTGACAGAAGATCCCACCAACAACGGACCAAGCAGCGTGCCCGGGAAGTAATGACATCCTGGTCTTTGGAGGAGATTAGGGAGAGAACATCCTGGACTTGGGACGACATAATGGCAGGAGAGAAGAGTCTGCCATGGAGGCAGACGGAAGCAGCGAAGGAGGGACAGCGACGAAGTCGGGGAGGAAGGCCACAGAAACCCCAAGATACATTTTTTGGGGGGCACATGGAGCAGTCGGCGGAGCTGAGGAGTGAACCAGAGCCAGTCTGGGAGAAGAAGGAGAATTTGGAGGAGAGAGAAATGGGAGAGTTGTTGAGTTGGTGGAGGATGCACAGATTTGGAATAAAGGAACGTGTTGTCAGTTTGGTGCCACCTGAGTCAGCTCCCCGTACTCATCCTGAGAAGTGTGTTAAAGTTCCGGAACAATTGATGCCGGCTATACGCACCAGGTCTCCAGTGCACCTTCACAACCCAGTACGTCCTATGCCAGCTCCTCGCACTTGCAGTGTGAAGTGTGTTACAGTTCCGGAACAATTGATGCCGGCGAGACGCACCAGGTCTCCAGTACGTCTCCACAGCCCGGTACGTCCTGTGCCTGCTCCTCTCACTCTCCCTCAAGTGCGCTTTCCCAGTCAGGTCTATCCTGTTCCTGCTCCCCGCACTCTCCCTCAAGTGCGTGTTCCCAGTCAGGTCCGTCCTGTTCCTGCTCCCCGCACTCGCTCTGAGGTGCATGTCACCAGCCCGGTGCCACCTGTACCGGCCCCACGCATCAGGCCTCCAGTGCGCCTCCACAGTCCAGTACTTCATGTGCCTCCTCCCCGCACTCGCCCTGAGGTGCGTGTCACCAACCCGGTACCACCAGTGCCGGCCCCACGCATCAGGCCTCCAGTGCGCCTCCACAGTCCAGTACGTCCTGTGCCTCCTCCCCGCACTCGCCCTGAGGTGCGTGTCATCAGCCCGGTACCACCAGTGCCGGCCCAACGCACCAAGCTTCCGGTGACAGTTCCCAGTCCAGAGCTTCCGGGCGACACTTCCAAGTCCAGAGCTTCCGGGCGACACTTCCAAGTCCAGAGCTTCCGGCGACAGTTCCCAGCCCAGAGCTTCCGGCGACAGTTCCCAGTCCAGCGCTTCAGGCGACAGTTCCCAGTCCAGAGCTTCCGGCGACACTTCCCAGTCCGGAGCTTCCGGCGACAGTTCCCAGTCCGGAGCTTCCGGCGACAGTTCCCAGTCCGGAGCTTCCGGCGACAGTTCCCAGTCCGGAGCTTCCGGCGACGTTTCACAGTCCGGAACCTCCAACGACGGTCCACAGTCCGGAGCCTCCTGAGACGGTCCGCAGTCCGGAGCCTCCTGAGACGGTCCTCAGTCCGGAGCTGCGGAGCCTCCTGAGCCTCCTGAGACGGTCCTCAGTCCGGAGCTTCCGGCGACAGTTCCCAGTCCGGAGCTTCCGGCGACAGTTCCCAGTCCGGAGCTTCCGGCGACGTTTCACTGTCCGGAACCTCCAACGACGGTCCACAGTCCGGAGCCTCCTGAGACGGTCCGCAGTCCGGAGCCTCCTGAGACGGTCCTCAGTCCGGAGCTTCCGGCGACAGTTCCCAGTCCGGAGCTTCCGGCGACAGTTCCCAGTCCAGAGCTTCCGGCGACGTTTCACAGTCCGGAACCTCCAACGACGGTCCACAGTCCGGAGCCTCCTGAGACGGTCCGCAGTCCGGAGCCTCCTGAGACGGTCCTCAGTCCGGAGCCTCCTGAGACGGTCCGCAGTCTGGAGCCTCCAGCGACAATCCGGAGCCTCCAGCGACGGTCCGCAGCCTCCAGCGACGGTCCGCAGTCCGGAGCCTCCAGCGACGGTCGGCAGTCCGGAGCCTCCAGCGACGGTCGGCAGTCCGGAGCCTCCAGCAGGGGTTCCCAGTCCGGAGCCTCCTGCAACGATCCACGGTCCGGAGCCTCTGGCTACAGTCCACGGGCCGGTTCCTCCGGCGACTATCCACGGTCCGGCTCCTCCTCCGACGATCCATGGTCCGGAGCATCCGACGACAATCCCTGCACCAGAGCCACCATTGAAGATGAGGTATCCGCGAGCGGAGTGGGTACTTCGCCCCGCACCGGAGCCGCCCCCGATGGATGCCCACCCGGACCCTCCCCTATTGAGTCAGGTTTTGCGGTCGTAGTCCGCACCTTTGGGGGGGGGGGGGGGGGGGGTACTGTCATGCCCTGACCATAGAGAGCCTGTTATTCTCTATGTTGGTTAGGTCGGGATGTGACTAGGGTGGGTCATTTAGGTAATTATATATCTATGTTGGCCTGGTTTGGTTCCCAATCAGAGGCAGCTGTTTATCGTTGTCTCTGATTGGGGTTCATATTTAGGCAGCCATTTCCCCTTTGTGCTTTGTGGGATCTTGACTATGTTTTTGTGTAGCTGCCCGTGAGCAACCCAGAACGTCACGTTTCGTTTTTTCTTCTGTTTTGTTTGGTGAGTTTATTCTTTATTAACTTCTACCGATTCAGAAACCCGGATCCGGGAGCACCCCCCACCCCCCCACCAGTAAAAAAGCTGAATAGCATAGCTAGCATAGCGTCACAAGTAAATACTAGCATCTAAATATCATTCAATCACAAGATACCAGATGAAAGATCCACTTCTTGTGAATCCAGCAATCATTTCTGATTTGTAAAATGTTTTACAGGGAAGACACAATATGTAAATCTATTAGCTAACCACGTTAGCAAAAGACACCATTTTTCTCTGTCCACCATTTTTTCTCTCCACCAGTAGCTATCACCAATTCGGCCAAATAAAGATATTGATAGCCACTAACCAAGAAAAAACCTCATCAGATGACAGTCTGATAACATATTTATTGTATAGGATAGGTTTTGTTAGAAAAATGTGCATATTTCAGGTAGAAATCATAGTTTACAATTGCACCCACCATCACAACTCGACTAGAATAAATACAGAGAGCAACGTGTATTACCTAATTACTAATCATAAAACATTTCTTAAAAATACACAGCTCACAGCAATGGAAAGACACAGATCTTGTGAATTCAGACAATATTTCAGATTTTCTAAGTGTTTTACAGCGAAAACACAATAAATCGTTATATTAGCATACCACATGTGCAAACGTTACCCGAGCATTGATTCAAGGCAAAAAGAGCTATAGCGTTATCATCACCAAAATATATTAATTTTTTCACTAACCTTCTCAGAATTCTTCCGATGACACTCCTGTAACATCATATTACACAATCCATATAGAGTTTGATCGAAAATGTGCATATTTAGCGGCACAAATCGTGCTTACACAATGGAAATAGTGTCCAACTACTCAAGCAATCTGCCCGGCGCCATGTTGGAAAGACACCTATTTTTATCAAAAGCTATTCATAAACTTGACTAAAAAAATAAAAGTTGGATATCAATTGAAAGACAAATTAGTTCTTAATGCAATCGCTGAATTACATTTCTAAAATTATCCTTACTGTGCAATACCGGGTCCGCCAAAGCGAAGCTACACAAAAAAAAATGGCGATATATGCGTTTAACATTTTTCAACAGAACAGCGATTTATCATCATAAATAGTTCTTACTATGAGCTGTTCTTCCATCAGAATCTTGGGCAATGTATCCTTTCTCCGGTCTAATCGTCTTTTGGTCGAAAGATGTCCTCTTGTCCCGTCGAAATGGCCACTAACGTTCGGTATGTACAGGAAAAGTGCCCAGCTCTTGGAAGGGCATCACAAAGAAATGCCTCAAAATCGCACTAAACGGATATAAATTGCTATAAAACGGTTTAAATTAACTACCTTATGATGTTTTTAACACCTATAATGAGTAAAAACATGACCGGCGATATATTACTGGCTAAACCAAAGCTTGGAAAGAGGCCAGTCCGACGTCCATCGTGCGTCGAGCGCATTGAAGAAAAGAAAGCTCCTTCCGCCTTTCTGTCTTTTATACAGGCCCTGATTGCGCAATCGACTCCATTCAAATTGTCACCACTTACTGACATCTAGAGGAAGGCGTAGGCAGTGTTTGTATCCCCATAGGATTCACAGGGACATTAAAACTGACCTGGGACCAGAGGCCAAGATTTCTGAAATCTCACTCCCTGTCAGGAAAAGTGCTGTAGAATGAGTTCTGTTCCACTCAGAGACATAATTCCAACGGTTATAGAAACTAGAGAGTGTTTTCTATCCAATAATAACAATAATATGCATATTGTACGAGCAAGAATTGAGTACTAGGCAGTTTAATTTGGAGACGAATTTATGCTAAGTCGAAACAGCACCCCCTATATTCGCAAGAAGTTAAACATGTGGAATTCTATGCACGCTGCACCTTGGTCCAATCATTATAACGATCGTGACAATGATGGAGAATCCATAAATCATCTCCATAAAAAAATCCAGCACTGGACTCTGGACTCACACCAGCTTGTTTCTACTTTACGTCAGGGGCTACTCTTTCATATAATTTGTAGGCCATTTAATAGCACATTAATATTAACCGTCCTCGATCCATTTTCAGACTTCCATCTTGTGGTAACTTCATAATACAAATATCAGCGCTACTTTTCTGTAATCATTTGCTGAATTTTGAACACAAACTGTGCAATAAACTTAAATGAACAAAAACAAACTCAGGAACCATATATGTGTTTATTTGTATGAGTTTATTTCTTATAGATAAATGTTACAGCATTACAATTTATGGCATATACAGTGGGGCAAAAAAGTATTTAGTCAGCCACCAATTGTGCAAGTTTTCCCACTTAAAAAGATGAGAGAGGCCTGTAATTTTCATCATAGGTACACTTCAACTATGACAGACAAAATGAGGACAAAAAAATCCAGAAAATCACATTGTAGGATTTTTAATGAATTTATTTGCAAATTATGGTGGAAAATAAGTATTTGGTCACCTACAAACAAGCAAGATTTCTGGCTCTCACAGACCTGTAACTTCTTCTTTAAGAGGCTCCTCTGTCCTCCACTCGTTACCTGTATTAATAACACCTGTTTGAACTTGTTATCAGTATAAAAGAAACCTGTCCACAACCTCAAACAGTCACACTCCAAACTCCACTATGGCCAAGACCAAAGAGCTGTCAAAGGACACCAGAAACAAAATTGTAGACCTGCACCAGGCTGGGAAGACTGAATCTGCTATAGGTAAGCAGCTTGGTTTGAAGAAATCAACTGTGGGAGCAATTATTAGGAAATGGAAGACATACAAGACCACTGATAATCTCCCTCGATCTGGGGCTCCACGCAAGATCTCACCCCGTGGGGTCAAAATGATCACAAGAACGGTGAGCAAAAATCCCAGAACCACACGGGGGGACCTAGTGAATGACCTGCAGAGAGCTGGGACCAAAGTAACAAAGCCTACCATCAGTAACACACTACGCCGCCAGGGACTCAAATCCTGCAGTGCCAGACGTGTCCCCCTGCTTAAGCCAGTACATGTCCAGGCCTGTCTGAAGTTTGCTAGAGAGCATTTGGATGATCCAGAAGAAGATTGGGAGAATGTCATATGGTCAGATGAAACCAAAATAGAACTTTTTGGTAAAAACTCAACTCGTCGTGTTTGGAGGACAAAGAATGCTGAGTTGCATCCAAAGAACACCATACCTACTGTGAAGCATGGGGGTGGAAACATCATGCTTTGGGGCTGTTTTTCTGCAAAGGGACCAGGACGACTGATCCGTGTAAAGGAAAGAATGAATGGGGCCATGTATCGTGAGATTTTGAGTGAAAACCTCCTTCCATCAGTAAGGGCATTGAAGATGAAACGTGGCTGGGTCTTTCAGCATGACAATGATCCCAAACACACCGCCCGGGCAACGAAGGAGTGGCTTCGTAAGAAGCATTTCAAGGTCCTGGAGTGGCCTAGCCAGTCTCCAGATCTCAACCCCATAGAAAATCTTTGGAGGGAGTTGAAAGTCCGTGTTGCCCAGCAACAGCCCCAAAACATCACTGCTCTAGAGGAGATCTGCATGGAGGAATGGGCCAAAACACCAGCAACAGTGTGTGAAAACCTTGTGAAGACTTACAGAAAACGTTTGACCTCTGTTATTGCCAACAAAGGGTATATAACAAAGTATTGAGATAAACTTTTGTTATTGACCAAATACTTATTTTCCACCATAATTTGCAAATAAATTCATTAAAAATCCTACAATGTGATTTTCTGGATTTTTTTTTTCTCATTTTGTCTGTCATAGTTGAAGTGTACCTATGATGAAAATTACAGGCCTCTCTCATCTTTTTAAGTGGGAGAACTTGCACAATTGGTGGCTGACTAAATACTTTTTTGCCCCACTGTACGTCTTCATATATAGCCCGTTTATCATGAATATTATCACAGGAACGTTTTTGTTGGGGATTTGACTGTTACACATGAACATCTGATACACTTTCTCTTGTTTGTTTTGATGATTTCATTTGAAAAAGTATAGACTTTATGGACTGGAATGAAGAGCGACGCCCTTATGTGGTCGGGAGGGAGATGCAGGAATCTTCTCACGAAGCAAGTACGGCTCCCAACTCATTGCAGGCCAGCTGCCAAGGTCAGAGTGCTTGCCGGGGACCCAAACACCGAGCCCAGATGTCTTCGTAGGAGACGAGGCATTTTCTCTGATGGTAAACATTATCCAGGTAAAATACGCAAAAATACATGTGCCTATACATATGATGTGAAAATTATACCAATATAGACGTTGTAATTATATGCCTAACATAAACGTTCCAGGAAGGAGGCATACAGAGGCTTCAGAAAGTTTCACACCCCTTGACTTTTTCCACATTTTGTTATGTTACAGCCTGAATGTAAAATAGATTCAATTGAGATTGTATGCCGACACACAATGCCCCATAATGTCAAAGTGGAATTGTGTTTTTACAAATAAATAACAAATGAAAACCTGAGTCAATAAGTATTCAACCCCTTTGTAATGCAAGCCTAAATAAGTTCAGGAGTAAACATTTGCTTAACAAGTCACATAATAAGTTGTATGGACTCTGAGTCTAGCAGTCAATTTCAAATACAGATTCAACCACAAAGACCAGGGAGGTTTTCCAATGCCGTGCATAGAAGGGCAACTATTGGCGGATGGGTGAAAATAAAAATAAAGCAGACATTGAATATTGCTTTTAGCACGGTGAAGTTATTAATTACACTTTGGATGGTGTATCAATACACCCAGTCACTACAAAGATACAGGCGTCCTTCCTAACTCAGTTGCCGGAAAGGAAGGAAACCACTCAGGGATTTAACCATGAGGCCAATGGTGACTTTAAACAGGCGCAGACTTTAATGGCTGTGATAGGAGATAAGTGAGGATGGATCAACAACATTGTAGTAACTCCACAATAATAACATACATGACAGAGTATAAAGAAGGTTGAAAAATATGTTACAAAACATGCAACCTGTTTGCAATAAGGCACTAAAGTAAAACTGCAAAAATATTTTTTATGTCCTGAATACAAATCCAACATCACTGAGTACTTTCAAGCATGTTGGTGGCTGCAGGACAATAACTTAAAACAAAAGACCAAATATCATTGGAATGGTTTACAAAATGACATTGAATGTTTCTGAGTAATCTAGTTACAGTTTTGACTTAAATCGGCTTGAAAATCTATGGCAAGACTTGAAAATAGCTGTTTGGCAATGATCAATAAACAACTTGACAGAAGAATAAAGTGCAAAAATTGTACAATCCAGGTGTGCAAAGCTGTTAGAGACTTACCCAGAAAATGTCACAGCTGTAAACGATGCCAAAGGGGATTCTAGCATGTATTGACTCAGGGGTGTGAATACTTAGGTAAATTGAATATTTCTGTATTTCATTTTCGATAAATATGCAAAAATATCTAAAAACATGTTTTTACTTTGTCATTATGGGGTATTGTGTGTAGCTGGGTGAGAAAAAAAATCTATTTAATTTTAAATAAATAACAAATTCAGGCTGTAACACAACAACATGTGGAATAAGTCAAGGGGTATGAATCATTTCTGAAGGCACTGTTTGTCCAAAGCCTTGCCTACACAGTTGTTACGGTACATGTTTGATAGCCTTCATGTTTTTGTTGAATACTAAAGGAAACGCTTCTTTTATTTAAAGATTCTTCTGGCCTTGTTGACGCCAAGAAGATCTACAACTACCGCTACTCAAGAGCCAGAATAATTTCAGAGAACTGCTTTGGGATCCTTGCTGGAGGATGGTTGGACGAGTTCTTGAGGTTGCCCCAGAGAAAGCTGAGACCATTGTGGCCAAGGCCTGCGTGGCCCTCTACAACTACTTTTGCACCACAGACACTACAGCCACTGACAACACATAGTCATCAACACAGTACATCCACCCCACATTTGTTGCCCACTCCACACCCACTGGAGACCAGCGTCCAGTAGAGTAGAGTCGGGTGGTACAAGGAGACACCAGTTTTCTGGATGCAAGAAAGATGTCAACAGACAGAGTTGCTATATCAAGTTTATTTTATATAGCCCTTCGTACATCAGCTAATATCTCGAAGTGCTGTACAGAAACCCAGCCTAAAACCCCAAACAGCAAGCAATGCAGGTGTAGAAGCACGGTGGCTAGGAAAAACTCCCTAGAAAGGCCAAAACCTAGGAAGAAACCTAGAGAGGAACCAGGCTATGAGGGGTGGCCAGTCCTCTTCTGGCTGTGCCGGGTGGAGATTATAACAGAACTATGCCAAGATGTTCAAAATGTTCATAAGTGACAAGCATGGTCAAATAATAATCATGAATAATTTTCAGTTGGCTTTTCATAGCCGATCATTAAGAGTTGAAAACAGCAGGTCTGGGACAGGTGCAACAACCTCAAGGACTACTTCCTCACACCAGCTGGTCTAGTGTCTTTCCAGCGTGTTGCTATCTCACGTGGCACCCTACACTCACAGAAAAAAAGGTGCTATCTAGAACCTAAAATAGTTATTTGGCTGTCTCCATTGGAGAACCCTTTGAATAACCCTTTTTGGTTCAAGGAAGAACCCTTTACACAGAGGGCTCCACATTGAACCCCAAAAAGTTATATCTGGAACCAAAAAAGGTTCTACCTGGAACCAAAAAGGGTTATCCTATGGGGACAGCCGTAGAACCCTTTTGGACACCTTTTATTTGCACAGTAAATGTGCGCACATATGTTCTCTTCATCTGGTTGATGACTGTTGATATGTCATGCTGTGAGCTACACACTTGGTTTAGCTGTTTGGATTTAGCTCTTTTTCTTATTCACTCATCACAATAAAAACTACCATAATGACAGTCACTCAGCTGTCTTCCCCTTACGGCCAAAATAACTGATTTCATAAACATCTCAATCTAATTAACACACACACACACACCACAGTGTCTGTTTTCAGATGTTTCAACTAGCCCTGCTAATCGTTACGATAACACCACAGTGTCTGTCCCCAGATGTTTCAACTAGCCCTGCTAATCGTTACGATAACACCACAGTGTCTGTCCCCAGATGTTTCAACTAGCCCTGCTAATCATTACGATAACACCACAGTGTCTGTTTTCAGATGTTTCAACTAAACCTGCTACTCATTATGATAACACCACAGTGTCTGTTTTCAGATGTTTCAACTAGCCCTGCTACTCATTATGATAACACCACAGTGTCTGTTTTCAGATGTTTCAACTAGCCCTGCTACTCATTATGATAACACCACAGTGTCTGTTTTCAGATGTTTCAACTAAACCTGCTACTCATTATGATAACACCACAGTGTCTGTTTTCAGATGTTTCAACTAGCCCTGCTACTCATTATGATAACACCACAGTGTCTGTTTTCAGATGTTTCAACTAAACCTGCTACTCATTATGATAACACCACAGTGTCTGTTTTCAGATGTTTCAACTAGCCCTGCAACTCATTATGATAACACCACAGTGTCTGTTTTCAGATGTTTAAACTAAACCTGCTACTCATTATGATAACACCACAGTGTCTGTTTTCAGATGTTTCAACTAAACCTGCTACTCATTATGATAACACCACAGTGTCTGTCCCCAGATGTTTCAACTAGCCCTGCTAATCGTTACGATAACACCACAGTGTCTGTCCCCAGATGTTTCAACTAGCCCTGCTAATCGTTACGATAACACCACAGTGTCTGTCCCCAGATGTTTCAACTAGCCCTGCTAATCGTTACGATAACACCACAGTGTCTGTCCCCAGATGTTTCAACTAGCCCTGCTAATCGTTACGATAACACCACAGTGTCTGTCCCCAGATGTTTCAACTAGCCCTGCTACTCATTATGATAGCATCACGCACAATGTGTCCCATCCAGAAAAGAGCTGATTTCATGTTATAACTAGGTCTGCTACACATAAGATCACAAACACACACTGTACGAAAGGTCTCGTCTGCATGACAAGACTACATACCGTATCTGGCGACGTTTTACGTAAACACAAAGCCAATCCAGTCGTCGGACGACTGGCGGGACTCACACACCGGAGGCTTCCCCACTCCTCTTCTCCTTCAGTCTATTCAGATTGCGAACATACCGAGTCCAATGTTTCTTTGATATTGGTATCAGTGTTCAAATGTCGCTTCTTCCAGCTGTTGTCTTTTGCGTGCTTTTGCGAAGACAACGACATGGAAAGGTTGTGGAGGTGCTTGTATTACCTCACCAGCATGCCCAGACTCTCCTCAAATCTGGACAGAAACAGACAGAATTGCTTGTAGCAAATCTCGAAATAAAAGCACAAAAAAAGGAAGCTTTTGAGTAGAATAGCAAGTAGTAGCAGCAAAGTAGTAGTAAGTCACAAATTGTTTGCGCTTTTATATCAGAACTATACTGGAAAAGATATGATGTAGACACAGGGGCGGGACTTCCGTTGCAAAACTCACTCAAAACTGCCCCTCAGTCTTCGCGAGGAATGATACGTCGATTCGTCAGGTCTCACATTTCCAGGTAGAAAAAAACGATGACATGACGAAGACAGCGCTTGTCACGCCCTGACCTTAGAGAGCCTTTTTATGTCTCTATTTGGTTTGGTCAGGGTGTGATTTGGGTGGGCATTCTATGTTCTGTATTTCTATGATTTGTGTTTCTATGTTTTGGCCGGGTATGGTTCTCAATCAGGGACAGCTGTCTATCGTTGTCTCTGATTGGGAATCATACTTAGGCAGCCTGTTTTGCCACCTTAGGTTGTGGGATGTTGTTTTTGTTAGCTCTGTGTAGCCTTCAAGACGTTACGTTCGTTGTTCTTTTGTTGTTTTGTTTGGTGTTCGGATTTAATAAAGAAGTATGAACACGTACAACGCTGCACCTTGGTCTCATACTTCCGATGAGCGTTACAGCGCTACTCTCCATAGGGTCCATTTTCGTGGGGTAGAAATCGGCCTTTACACACTCCACACTGTGCCTCCACACTGATATCATTCCTTAAAACCTCTTAAATGTAACTAAATGTATTTGGAAATGTAATCTACGTCATCTGCTAAGGTAATTATTTATCACGAGAGGGCCATAAACAATAACAAGTAATGCTGCATTCTCCAAGAAAGTTAAAATCTCACCTGTCTGGTAAAATGAGTTAGAAATTGCTGAGGTGTAGTCACTTTTGAGGACACAAAAAATGTGAAACATTTTATATGACGTATTTCACATTGAACAAAACAGCATTAATAAGGCTTCAAATTACTTATATATATATATATATGTTTCAAATATAGTATAATCAATTTATAACACTAATAACATGAGTATATTTTCTAATGGTCTCTCTTGATCAAAACCTCTTCCCCCATCACTGTGAACATCTCACAGAGCTCTATTTTGACTTCCTGAACTCATTAGGAACTTGATCAAAACCTCTTCCCCCATCACTGTGAACATCTCACAGAGCTCTAGCTTGACTTCCTGAACTTGTTAGGAACTCGGCTTTCATTTCATATTAATCTTGTCCGTCTATGACAAACAGAAAGTGTTTTTGTTTAAAATCTATGAATTATTTTAGATTACTGGCTGTAAATTGATCTCTGAATGTGCAACAGTGTAAAACTTATCTTCCTCTATATTTTTACTACAAAATATAGAAACGCACCATGTTCACATACTGTATGTTGATGTTGGGGGTGGTGGTGGAGATGATCACTATGAGGTTGAACAATTGTGAAGTTTCCCTTTAACCTCGAGCTGCTCTGTTTGTCTGTGTGTGTGTGTGTGTGTGTGTGTGTGTGTGTGTGTGTGTGTGTGTGTGTGTGTGTGTGTGTGTGTGTGTGTGTGTGTGTGTGTGAGAGAGGGGGAGATCAGAAAGAGGAGTGGTCCTCTCTCTCTATTTCCAGAATGCACAATGAAACGAGCGACAAGACAGGAATGTCAAAGTGGATTCGGAACATAGCCAGGAATCGTAAAACAGACCGTAGAGTGGGGGACAGGGAAGGCTGGGGGAAAGGGAAGGCTGGGGGACAGGGAAGGCTGGGGGACAGGGAAGGCTCAACCTTGAGCTGCTGTGTGTTTGTGTGTGTGTGTGTGTGTGTGTTTGTTTGTGCTTGTGTGTGTTTGTTTCTGCTTGTGTCTGTGTGTGAGCTGTAAGGAAGGCTTGTGTGAGCATGTTGCGTGTGGTTAACAGTAACGTAATGTATGTGTGTGTGTGCGAGTGTATGTGTGTGGGTATACATCGTGTGATAACACTGTGTTCCCTCTGCACGGGTATCCAAAGAGCGAGCACACACACACACACACACACACACACACACACACACACACACACACACACACACACACACACACACACACACACACACACACACACACACACACACACACACACACACACAGTGGCTGAGTGAGGGAGACAGATGGTGACTCATACTCCTTTTTGGCGCACCAACACTACATTTCCCAGGAGGCCTCTCATAAAGCCTGCTGTCAAAAGCAATGCTCTTCCTGTTTCTCTGTGATTGGAACACAGCCCCCAGGGAGGAGTCAGGGGTCAGGGCCCAGGATATAACCCGGAGCGACAGATTGTGATTGATCATTGGATAGAGATTAAAGACCCACTTAAACCGCTGTGATGAAGGGGGTCCAGGAGGGCAGAAGGGGGGCTCCTGAGGGTGTGCTGTTATAGCCAGGTGATGGAGGGGTTACAATTTGATTACAATAACCAACATTCAATATACAGTTAATTACAATTACAATAGATTTGGATTCAAATTACATTTGCATTGAAGTGAATACAATTTGAATGGGCTTCTGCACCCCCTCCATCCCCCTGTGTCACAGAGATGTAAAGCAGTTACATCTCTCAGATGAAGGCTAGATGATTACATCAGGAGACAGCAGTGTGTTGCTTGGTCCAGAAAGACTGGGAGAGATAGAATGATTTCCATTCAGGCTCAACGGAAGCATGACAGCTGTCACTTATAATTGGTTGTGGAGAAGAATGGTGAAGAATGGTGTAGAATGGTGAAACAACCTTACAAACAAACACAATCCGGATTACACAAACTATTTTAATTGTAGCTAACCAATATAACCATAATGTAATAAGTAACAATATAATTAGGCAAATTGTACCAGTCGCATTAGTACAATAGTGCTATTAGAATTGACTTGTTCACTGAATACCTTACACCATTTTTACCTACTGTCGACTGCAGATAAGGGAGCAGTCAGTAAGCAGCCAACCTGCCTCCTGTATGTGTCTACCTGTTCAGTAGCTGAAGAACTGACTCTATTTCTGTTTCTACAGTACATTGTTCACGTTGAGCTATTTTCCTTTTGATTGGGCCGACAGGCCTGAAGGGAGAGAACCGTGAGGGATACATCGTACATCACTAGCGTAAATACACCCGTAACCACGGAAACCACAGAATAGTTATGCTGGCAGATGCAAGTGCAGGAGACAGGATCCCTTCAATGGAGCATTGATCTGGGACGTTATGAGGACAAAGTGACACATGTCAATAGGGGACACATCACACGCGAATCCCTACTCTCTATGTAATGTGCTACTTTGGGCCAGAACCGTATTAAAAGAGACAGGATTCTGAAGAGAAATGGTGCATTATGTGGGTCATAGGGTGTCATTTGAGACACATTCAGAGTATGGTAAATCATCCCTGAACTCCTCCCAACCTGAAATCACTAGTAAGATAGTTCAGTGAAAGCCAACCATAACCAACCTTAACCAACCATCTTCCTGATACTGGATTTCCCAGGCCCTTGACATGGATGACAGTGATGTCTCTACAGCCAACAGCCAATTGGATCTACAGCTCAGGCCCCTACTTTAGTGTAAGACAGAACACAGCGTTCCCCAGTCAAGGTGCTGAGTGACAATAACTGTGTATCTGAGACTGGCCTATTGCACTGGGACTACAGACAGGCAAACACAGGCCACTGTTTTGGTTATCTGTCATTGACAAATGACAGAGATACACATGAACAAATGATCAATAGTTTATCAGGCACAAGATCCTCTCTGTAACACAAACACACACACACACACACACACACACACACACACACACACACACACACACACACACACACACACACACACACACACACACACACACACACACACACACACAGCCATGCACATAGGAAATAGGCATACACACACACACATCCATGCACGTACACACATGGGAACACACACACACACCCATGCACGTACATACACGGGAACACACACACACCCATGCACATACGCACACAGGAAGCACAGGCATGCGCCCGCAAGCACACACACACAGTTGAGTCCAACCCTGTCAGCAATGTCATCTTTCATTTATCTGCAATTGGTCCTATTTGTGCTGCAGTGAAGTTTAAAACGACCATTTACACACAGTGACCCTGGAGAAGCTACATACAGTTTTAAACAATCACTTTGGCACTAATTTCAGAAACTTGTGGTCCTTTTTCAAAACTCTAGACACACAACTCAAAACGGTCATCACTTGTAACACAGGCTGCCCAATGTTCAAAACATTGCATTGTGCATTCATATCGTTAAAGAAACCTTGCACTTGCAGAATTATTGGTTCAAATAACTAATTTATCATGAAATACCATAGGAACATTCATTTAGATCACCCACACACAAGATACCGATATTTTCACTGTGTAGTTATTCGTACAATCATTAAATATTGTGGTACAAAATATGTGATACATGTTTCATTATGCTACTACACGTAAATACATCACTGTAAAAGGACTAGTAGAGAGAATAGTACAGACACAGTGGAATCATTGAACAAAATATGAAATTTATTGATGAAATACAATAAAATCACAACATAGGTTTCTTTGAATCATAGCAAAAATAATTAGCTACAAAAAAACAATTAAAGGTCAACTGCAGTGTTCCTCACCTGGCTTACTGTAAAAAGCGAAACAAAAGATTGATTACTGTACTTCTATATTTCCATCAACCCTGTCTTGTGATTTGGCCACAGGTTCTCATCCACATCACAATGGATGTTTTCATTAGCCAAACATCTTGGGAAGAATCTTCGGGCATGGTGAATCCAGGCCTGACACTGGTCTGCCGTGATGTCATTGCATGCGTCATCCATGGCCTGGAGAAGGGCGGCTTGTTCGTGAGGGCGCCTATCATATACCTTCCACCTCCATGTGGAGAAAAATTCCTCAATCGGGTTAAGGAAAGGAGAGTATGGGGGTAAGCACAGGGTGGTAAATTGTGGATGGGCCTGAAACCATGCTTGCACCATTTGAGTATGGTGGAACCTGACATTATCCCACACAATGGGAGACCTGATTTAGCTCATCAAGGACGGTTACATTCGAACAGCGAATCATGTGGCTGCCTGCAACTCAATATATAGAGTATATAGAGTAGAGAGCTTTAGATGTTGTTCGACCAAACATTAGACCGGGCAAGATGCGCAATCTAAGCAACTTTGATCATGGTATGATTGTTGATGCCACACATGGTGATTCCAGCATCTCAGAAACAGCTGCCTTCCTGGGATTTTTACGCACTACAGTCTCTAGAGTTTACAGAGAATGGTGCGATAAACAAAAAACACATTCAGTGAGCCGCAGTTCTGTGGGCAAAACCACCTTGTTAATGAGAGAGGTCAGAACAGAATGTCCAGACTCATTCAAGCTAACAGAAAGGCCACAAAAGCTCAAATAACAGCTGTTTAAAACAGTGGTGTGCAGAAGGGCATCTCTTAACGTACAACACTGTGAATAATTCAGGCTGTTGTGGAGGCAAAAGGGGGTCCTACCCAGTACTAGATAGGTGTACCTAATAAAGTGGCCGGTGAGTGTACAGTAATGTCAAATCTGAAAACATGGTCTGGAAAAGTGGTACATGGGACCATAGAAACATTGTCTGATAAAGAAGGAAGGAAGGAAGGAAGGAAGGAAGGAAGGAAGGAAGGAAGGAAGGAAGGTAGGTAGGTAGGTAGGTAGGTAGGTAGGTAGGTAGGTAGGTAGGTAGGTAGGTAGGTAGGTAGGTAGGTAGGTAGGTAGGTAGGTAGGTAGGTAGGTAGGTAGGTAGGGAGGGAGGGAGGGAGGGAGGGAGGGAGGGAGGGAGGGAGGGAGGGAGGGAGGGAGGGAGGGAGGGAGGGAGGGAGGGAGGGAGGGAGGGAGGGAGGGAGGGAGGGAGGGACTGGGTTCAGAACTTCTGCTCTTTTCTATAACCTATAGGGAACACAATATATGGTCTATACTTGGCATGTAGGTATCTCAGTTACGGATGGAACAAAGTGGGATATGGGGGAGGGAAATGGGCAGAGTATATACCAATTAAATACTGTAGTATTAACTATATATCTTTTAAAAATATGTTTGTGGACTGTAGTGATTTTGTGGGCTAATTCTGTAGTATTTACTACAGTGTTTTTTTGTGTGGATGATACTTTAGTATTTACTGTAGTATTGTACAGTATACTACAACATTCTATACTAAGTACTACACATGATCAAGGGATACTACAATGTGGAGTAAAGCATTCTACAGTATACTACAGAATTCTATAGTAAGAACTTATTATATGACTTGTTGACTTGTTGCAAATAAAAGGCTGTGCGTGATGATGTATTGCACATAAAAATACCTTTTGGGGTTAAATTCCCATGTACCGAATAAAAACTACAAAACTACTAAACCACTGCATTTTCAACTCTACTGATGGTTTTCAAAAAATATATATGTTGCAGAGACTGTTGGCTAGAGAGTACGTATAGCCTAGAGACGATGAGATTATTATGGACAAAAGAGCAAGATTCTTTTTATTTGTCATGTCACCAGAATAAGACCCTGGATATTTATTGGAATGCAGCAGCAAGCTCATCACCCTGCACTTTCACCACCCTGTAAAGTTCACTCATTTCATTTGTAGCCTAATAAACTGCATAGTTTCCCGACTCGTAGTGGGAGGACCACAAAACAAACCATCCCACGACTCAATGTTTACTTCCATATGAGAGATATCAATATTTGCACATAAAAGCAATTCCACTGACATTTCTCACATAATTAATTTTACTGACACATAAAGATCCCACCTTCTCTAGCGTATTTTGTTTTGTCGACATTTTGAAAGTTTACCGAACATTTTCCTGTTTCCATTATTTTTTTTCCCCAACATTACTTTACTCGCATAAAAAGGTTAGATGGAAACTTGGTTTGTGTTGTACAATAATCACCCTCACTGCTGGAGGATTTGAGACGGAGAGTAACCAGGTTATACCACCATGTTGCCATGACTACAACAGCACCAGTGGTATATGTGAGGGCTGGAGGTCAGCGTTAGAGATCATAGGTCAAAGGGTAAACATAAGATGACCTCAAAAAGATGACAGAGGGTGTGTGTGCTTCAGTGTATTAAAATAAATAACAACAAAAACAAAGGAACATCTGCTAAAAAGGCTGTTGTCCTACCTGTGAGATTTACAGTAACACACACACAGAAAAACACACAGAAATACACACACACATACACACACACACATTTTAAATACTTTATTTTAATCCACAAATCCCATTACATTTAATAAGGATTCAAACATGTCAAAGGTCTTTGTATGCATAGACACTTAAGGATACAGAAGGCACCTTCATCTCCAAACAGCTAAGCTGCTGATAACAGCTGAAACAAAGCACTACATAGCCAGTTGCATTGCTTTAGTCTTAGGCAGGCCTGCATTCTGGAGGCCACATACCTATGCACGTGGCCGAGACCGCCAAACATCAGTGCTACTAACTTGCACCTACAGTGGGGAGAACACGTATTTGATACACTGCCGATTTTGCAGGTTTTCCTACTTACAAAGTATGTAGAGGTCTGTAATTTTTATCAAAAATCCAGAAAATCACATTGTATGATTTATAAGTAATTAATTTGCATTTTATTGCATGACATAAGTATTTGATCACCTACCAACCAGTAAGAATTCCGGCTCTCACAGACCTGTTAGTTTTTCTTTAAGAAGCCCTCCTGTTCTCCACTCATTACCTGTATAAACTGCACCTGTTTGAACTCGTTACCTGTATAAAAGACACCTGTCCACACACTCAATCAAACAGACTCCAACCTCTCCACAATGGCCAAGACCAGAGAACATGTGTAAGGACATCAGGGATAAAATTGTAGACCTGCACAAGGCTGGGATGGGCTACAGGACAATAGGCACGCAGCTTGGTGAGAAGGCAATAACTGTTGGCGCAATTATTAGAAAATGGAAGAAGTTGAAGATGACGGTCAATCACCCTCGGTCTGGGACTCCATGCAAGATCTCACCTCGTGGGGCATCAATGATCATGAGGAAGGTGAGGGATCAGCCCAGAACTACACGGCAGGACCTGGTCAATGACCTGAAGAGAGCTGGGACCACAGTCTCAAAGAAACCCATTAGTAACACACTACGCCGTCATGGATTAAAATCCTGCAGCGCACGCAAGGTCCCCCTGCTCAAGCCAGCGCATGTCCAGGCCCGTCTGAAGTTTGCCAATGACCATCTGGATGATCCAGAGGAGGAATGGGAGAAGGTCATGTGGTCTGATGAGACAAAAATAGAGCTTTTTGGTCTAAACTCCACTCGCCGTGTTTGGAGGAAGAAGAAGGATGAGTACAACCCCAAGAACACCATCCCAACCGCGAAGCATGGAGGTGGAAACATCATTCTTTGGGGATGCTTTTCTGCAAAGGGGACAGGACGACTGCACTGTATTGAGGGGATGATGGATGGGGCCATGTATCGCGAGATCTTGGCCAACAACCTCCTTCCCTCAGTAAGAACATTGAAGATGGGTCGTGGCTGGGTCTTCCAGCATGACAACGACCCGAAACACACAGCCAGGGCAACTAAGGAGTGGCTCCGTAAGAAGCATCTCAAGGTCCTGGAGTGGCCTAGCCAGTCTCCAGACCTGAACCCAATAGAAAATCTTTGGAGGGAGCTGAAAGTCTGTATTGCCCAGCGACAGCCCCGAAACCTGAAGGATCTGGAGGTCTGTATGGAGGAGTGGGCCAAAATCCCTGCTGCAGTGTGTGCAAACCTGGTCAAGAACTACAGGAAACGTATGATCTCTGTAATTGCAAACAAAGGTTTCTGTACCAAATATTAAGTTCTGCTTTTCTGATGTATCAAATACTTATGTCATGCAATAAAATGCAAATGAATTACTTAAAAATCATACAGTGATTTTCTGGATTTTTGTTTTAGATTCCGTCTCTCACAGTTGAAGTGTACCTATGATAAAAATTACAGACCTCTACATGCTTTGTAAGTAGGAAAACCTGCAAAATCGGCAGTGTATCAAATACTTGTTCTCCCCACTGTATATCCGAGGGTGTCCAAGCGTGATACGAGGGGGTGGTATTTAATAAGCTTGGCAGCAAAGGTCTGCACCACGTAACAAACTAATGAGCAGCCCTCTTCCAAAATCAGCACTTCCCTCTGGCCTCCCCCACAACAACAATATCTGGCGTATTTGGTACACAGGGAAACACACACACACACACCCCACACACACACCACACTCACGCACACACACACACACACCACACACACGCATACACTACACACCACACACGCATACACCACACACATACCTCACACACACACAAACACACATACCTCACACACACACACACACACACACACACACACACACACCACACAGACACACGCACATTAGATTGATGGAGGTTAAAGCCTGGCGAGTCAAGCCCAGACAGCGTCCATGGTGTGTTCAGAGGTCCCTCCAGACTTCTAAATCAGCCCAGAGTGGATCAGGAAGTGATGGCCATAGAGGCAGGAGGAGTCGGAGGGGTCTGATTTACTGTCTCTCAGCCTAAAGCTTTAAACACACCCCACCATCACGATCAATCACACGCTGGTGTCACACTCACACACTCCCTTTCTCTCTCTAACCGTGTGTTTCTACGGTCGATACATATACAGCTGGGGTCCTACATGCCCTGCGGTCGGTCAAGCCCATGAAGAGAGATTCAGCCAATCAGTCATAGTCTGTACAGCAGAACAGAGAAGGAAAGGGAAACCTAGTCAGTTGCACAACTGAATGCATTCAACTGAAATGTGTCTTCTGCATTTAACCCATCCCCTCTGAATCAGGTTAGGGAGAGAGCAAAGACACAGCTACAGAATGGCTCCCTTTGTGTTTCTAACAATCAGCTGTTTAGGGGTTAAGCCTCTGTAAGGTGTTACTGTATATGATCCCTGTGGTGTGTTTAGAGTTTTGAGAACCTGAGATGTAGTTTCAGCAAATGTGTGTTAACAAACTGGGAAAACATTTGAGATACATAGAGACAGGTCTGAGAGTAAGAGAGATGTAGAGTTGGAGGTGACAGGCGACTGGTGCATTGCAGGTGTGTGTGAGAGAGAGAGCGAGCGAGAGAGAGCAAGAGAGAGAGAGAGAGAGAGAGAGAGAGAGAGAGAGAGAGAGAGAGAGAGAGAGAGAGAGAGAGAGAGAGAGAGAGAGCGAGAGAGAGCGAGAGAGAGAGCAAGAGAGAGAGCGAGAGAGCGAGAGAGAGGGAGGGAGGGAGAGAGCAAGAGAGAGAGAGAGAGAGAGAGAGAGAGAGAGAGAGAGAGAGAGAGAGAGCGAGAGTCAGGCCCCTGCTGTGCTCTGCTGTAAGGCAACATCAATCCAGACCCCAGTTACCTGCCATCTCTGCCTCATGTCTCCACAGAGAGATGGGAAAGAGGTGGAGTATGCCACAGTGTCTCCCCTGCAGTACAAACACATGCAACAAGATCAACCAAAGGGTATTTATGCTATTACTGCAATTAATCACATTTACTTGTTCCAGTATGGAGCAATGCTTCTTGCACCAAGGCCTTGGTTAGAGGAAGTCTCCAAGCCCACCCCATAAGCAAGCCAATAAGGAAAGGAGAGAGGAGGAAGTAGAGTCGTTGTGCTGATATCTGTTGTCCTGATGAGGACCTGCAGGTACACAGGAGGAAATACAAGGGACAACATGACACTGGACACATGGTGAGAGCATTGGTCCAGTAACCGAAAGGTCACTAGTTCAAATCCCCAAGGCACAACCTTAATTGCTCCTGTAAGCCACTCTGGATAAGAGTGTCTGCTAAATGACGTGAATGTAAGAATTACTGCATACTCCAAGAATTGTTTAAATCTTAAAGAATAACTCTGTACTCCAATAATGAATCCATGCCTGGTGGAGTTCTGATCAGTGCAAAAAGTAATAATATCAAGATAATTATTGAGTGATAATTGACTATGATGACTATGATAATCCCAATAATCAGGGTAGCACTTATGTTCAAATAGCGATCACCTATTTCTTTCCATTGTGCCAATATCATAAACTTCCTCAAAGTCACTGTAGCATTTAAGCAACTTCCAAAAAGCAATGGACAAAGTGTAAAGTTGAAATTTTAATTGGGGACAGAATTCCACTTATTCTCTCAGGTTCATCTAAATTAAACCCCACTATTGTTCAAGTTCATGCAGAAACGCAAGGATCTATGTAAAGTTTTGAAGTCTCTGTATGTTTATTGGATAGAGAGATGAAGGTGAAGGGTAGGACACAGAGTGCTCAAAGAGCAGTAGATTCCAACCCATGCTGGCATCAGCTTAGACCGCCCCAGACCACAGGGTCTATGTAAAGTTGGCTGAACTTTTAGGTGTTGGTGTCTTTATTTTATTACGTTTATTTAACTAGGCAAGTCAGTTTAGAACAAATTCTTATTTACAATGACTGCCTACTTGTAAAGTATCCACGTCCAAACCTTCCCCTAACCTGGACGACGCTGTGCCAATTGTGCCCGGCCCTATATGACTCCCGATCACGGCCGGTTGTGATACAGCCCGGGATCGAACCCGGGTCTGCAGTGACACCTCTTAGACCTACGTGCTACTCGGGAGCTGACTCCTTCCTCTGTGTTGTGTTTGCCTCCCATTAAGACTGTTGACAGACCCACTGTGTTCACACTGGTTGAACCAACATTGTTCCACGGCATTTCAATGACGTTTCGTTGAACAAACATGGAATAGACGTTGAATTTACATCTGTGCCCAGAGGGTGGACGTTTCATTCAGAGGAGGTACACTAAGCCTGGGTGTCCAATAAATGTGTTTTCTTCATTTTTAATCTATCTCTCTTTCTCACGCTCTCTCAATTCAATGGGGATTTGTTTGCTTGGGAAACACATGCATGCATTGTCAAAGCAAGTGAAACACACAATAAACAAATGTGAGAAGACAAAAAACAACATTTTTTTATGAACCGTAAACATTGCACTCACAAAGGTTTCAAAATGATAAAGACATTTCATTATATTATCAGCTACAGTATGTACCGGATTTAACAATATGCAAATAGTTGTAGTATTAATAGTAGGGAAGGTAAATAAACAGATAAATATCGGTGGTATTTACTATTATGTTTGCGCTCCACTGGTTGCTCTTTTCTTGTGGCAACGGCCCACAAATGTTACTGCTGTGACTGCACACTGTGGTATTTCACCTAACATATATGGAAGTTTATCAATGTTTGATTTCTTTTCAAATTATTTGTGGGTCTGTGTGATCTGTAGGAAATATGTACTGTATATATATATATATATATATATATATATATATATATATATATGCAGTTTAAGTCGGAAGTTTACATACACCTTAGCTAAAGACTCAGTTTTTCACAATTCCTGACATTTAATCCCAGTAACAATTCCCTGTTTTAGGTCAGTTAGGATCACCACTTTATTTTAAGAATGTGAAATGTCAGAATTAAAGTAGAGGGAATGATTTATTTCAGCTTTTATTTCTTTCATCACATTCCCAGTGGGTCAGAAGTTTACATACACTCAATTAGTATTTGGCAGCATTGCCTTTAAATTGTTTAACTTGGGTCAAACGTTTCGGGTAGCCTTCCACAAGCTTCCAACAATAAGTTGGGTGAATTTTGGCCCATTCCTCCTGACAGAGCTGGTGTAACTGAGTCAGGATTGTAGGCCTCCTTGCTCGCACACGCTTTTTCAGTTCTGCCCACAAATTTTCTGTAGGATTGAGGTCGGGGCTTTGTGATGGCCACTCCAATACCTTGACTTTGTTGTCCTTAAGCCATTTTGCCACAACTTTGGAAGTATGCTTGGGGTCCATTTGGAAGACCCATTTGTGACCAAGCTTTAACTTCCTGACTGATGTCTTGAGATGTTGCTTCAATATATCCACATCATTTTCCTACCTCATGATGCCATCTATTTTGTGAAGTGCACCAGTCCCTCCTGCAGCAAAGCACCCCCACAACATGATGCTGCCACCCCCGTGCTTCACGGTTGGGATGGGGTTCTTCGGCTTGCAAGCCTCCCCCTTTTTCCTGCAAACATAACGATGGTCATTATGGCCAAACAGTTCTGTTTTTGTTTCATCAGACCAGAGGACATTTCTCCAAAAAGTACAATCTTTGTCCCCATGTGCAGTTGCAAACCATAGTCTGGCTTTTTTATGGCGGTTTTGGAGCAGTGGCTTCATTGCTGAGTGGCCTTTCAGGTTATGTCGATATAGGACTCGTTTTACTGTGGATATAGATACTGTTGTTTCCTCCAGCATCTTCACAAGGTCATTGCTGTTGTTCTGGGATTGATTTGCACTTTTCGCACCAAAGTACGTTCATCTCAAGGAGACAGAACGCGTCTCCTTCCTGAGCGGTATGACGGCTGCGTGGTCCCATGGTGTTATTACTTGCGTACTATTGTTTGTACAGATGAACGTGGCACCTTCAGGCATTTTGAAATTGCTCCCAAGGATGAACCAGACTTGTGGAGGTCTACAATTTTTTTTCTGAGGGCTTGCCTGATTTCTTTTCATTTTCCCATGATGTCAAGCAAAGAGGCACTGAGTTTGAAGGTAGGTCTTGAAATACATCCACAGGTACACCTCCAATTGACTCAAATTATGTCAATTAGCCTATCAGAAGATTCTAAAGCCATGACATAATTTTTGGGAATTTTACACGCTGTTTAAAGGCACAGTCAACTTAGTGTATGTAAAACTTCTGACCCACTGGAATTGTGATACAGTGAATAATAAGTTAAATAATCTGTCTGTAAACAATTGTTGGAAAAATGACTTGTGTCATGCACAAAGTACAGTAGATGTCCCAACCGACTTGCCAAAACTATAGTTTGTTTACAAAAAAATTGTGGAGTGGTTGAAACACGAGTTTGTGTTGACTGTTTGTTTCCCTGTGGTGTAGGACAGTAGTAGTGATGACCTGACAGTGGCTGTTTCTCTGTGGTGTAGGACAGTAGTAGTGATGACCTGACAGTGGCTGTTTCTCTGTGGTGTAGGACAGTAGTAGTGATGACCTGACAGTGTTTGTTTTTCTGTGGTGTAGGACAGTAGTAGTGATGATGACCTGACAGTGGCTGTTTCTCTGTGGTGTAGGACAGTAGTAGTGATGACCTGACAGTGGCTGTTTATCTGTGGTGTAGGACAGTAGTAGTGATGACCTGACAGTGTTTGTTTCTCTGTGGTGTAGGACAGTAGTGATGATGACCTGACAGTGTTTGTTTCTCTGTGGTGTAGGACAGTAGTAGTGATGACCTGACAGTCCTGCTCCTTGGCTGGGTAATGGAGAAGCCTGTCCAACCCTCCGCTGTACACTGCTGACTCCTGGCATCCCACTACAGCCCTCACAGACACACAGGCTACTGTACAGGCCACTGTGATCCACACTGTAGGACAACCGCATGTGCGTGTGTGTGTTTGTGTGTTGTGACCGCATGTGCGTGTGTGTGTTTGTGTGTTGAGTTCACTTGAACACATTTACCGGGCTGGACTATTTTTAGGCCCGAGGTATGGGACTTTTTTTTTGAGGAAGCAGAGATCATTGTGTTGTGACATTATGTGTGTGATCATTTATTTTGGTAATACAAACAACGCAAAATAACATGGTTGTTTTGAAATCATTTCAAATGTTTTAAGGCTTCATGAAAAGTATTTTTCCGTACAGACTTTTACATGAGTGCTTTGTAAACTTGACGGACCAGACGGGACTCATTCCCTCACAATCAAAAAGGAGAAATCAATATTTTCTCTGGTAGGCACAACCTACCTGACACCTAACAAAAAAACAACCTACAGTGTGAATATGTGTGATCATGCATGCTGGCATAAAGTATATATATATATATATATATATATATATATATATATATATATATATATATATATATATATATAAGAGAGAGAGAGAGAGAGAGAGAGAGAGAGAGAGAGAGAGAGAGAGAGAGAGAGAGAGAGAGAGAGAGAGAGACAGAGAGAGAGAGACAGAGAGAGAGAGAGAGAGAGAGAGAGATAGGATAAGAAGTGGATCTGACCCTGCCTGGCCTCTAGACATAAAGAGATCAACACTAGACTGTCGGTGACCATAGTTTCCAAAACTGATAGAAACAGCTGCAAGACTCAGGTAAGACATATTACAATAGAAAAAGTGAGACGAGAGAGAGAGAGCGCAAGGGCTAGATAGAGAGAGAGTGAGAGCGAGCTAGAGAGACAGAGAGAGATTATTTTCCCTTTCGTAATTTAACTATTTCCATATGATTATAACACTGTACATATCCGTAATATTTGAAATGTGTCTATTCCTTTGAAACTTGTGAATTTAATGTTACTGTTAATTTTTGATAGATTATTTCTCTTGCGTTTATTATCTATTTCACTTGCTTTGGCAATGTAAACATATGTTTCCCATGCCAATAAAGCCCTTTGAATTGGAGAGCGAGAGAGAGAGAGTAAATGACTGCCACACATATGCCCAGGCCATGAGCAGGGAAACAGGCCCATTCCTACACCCAACCAAGCACCATCTTGCGACCTAAAAGGCATTTACCAGATGTTTAGCACGCTCTGCTCAAACCTAATGGTCCGAAAATAAACCATACCAATAACAACACTGGACATTTAGCATCTGGTAATGGTAATAACAACACTGACTTTTATCATGTGGTAATGGTAATAACGACACTGACTTTCATCATTAGTAAATGGTAATAACAACACTGACTTTCATCATCTGGTAATGGTAATAACAACACTGACTTTCATCATCTGGTAATGGTAATAACAACACTGACTTTCATCATCTGGTAATAGTAATAACAACACTGACTTTCATCATTAGTAAATGGTAATAACAACACTGACTTTCATCATTAGTAAATGGTAATAACAACACTGACTTTCATCATCTGGTAATGGTAATAACAACACTGACTTTCATCATTAGTAAATGGTAATAACAACACTGACTTTCATCATTAGTAAATGGTAATAACAACACTGACTTTCATCATTAGTAAATGGTAATAACAACACTGACTTTCATCATTAGTAAATGGTAATAACAACACTGACTTTCACCATCTGGTAATGGTAAAAACAACACTGACTTTTATCATCTCATGCTGGAATATACAAGGTCTGAGGTTGTCATCCTACAAGAAACTTGGTATAGAGGAGACGGGCCCACTGGTTTCCCTCTAGAGAGCTGGTAGTCCCATCCACCAAACTACCAGGAGTGAAATAGGGAAGGGACTCAGGGGGTATGCTAATGTGGTATAGATCAGACATAACCCACTCTATTAAATTAATCAAAACATAACATTTCACATCTGGTTAGAAATAAATAGAGAAATTATTTCAAAAGAGAAATATGCCCTCATGTGTGCAATCCATATCCCCCCACTAGAATCCCCATACTTTAATGAAGACAGCTTTTCCATCCTAGAGGGGGAGCTCCGTCATTTCCAGGCCCAGGGGCATGTACTAGTCTGTGGCAACCTAAATGCCAGAACTGGACAATAAGCTGACACTCTTTGCACACAGGGAGACAAACACCTTCCTGGAGGTGACAGCATCCCCTCCCCAATATGCCCCTCTAGACACAGCTATGACAAAACAATGAACAAAAATGAGTCACAACTCCTGCAGCTCTGTTGCATGCTGGGTCTGTACACAGTCAATGGTAGGCTTCGAGCGGACTCCAAAGGTAGGTACAACTATAGCTAATTTCAAAAAACCAAAAAACAACAAAAAATCAAAGCCCTCCAAGACAACTTACTGGACAAAATGTTTCCTTGCAATAGTGAAGGTGTAAACTTAGCAGTAGGAAGCCTGGAAAGTATATTTGACCTATCAACTAACTTCAAATTTAAATTTGGGCAGAAAACCTAAGAAAACTAATAACAATGACAAATGGTTTGATGAAGAATGCAAAAACCCAAGAAATACATTGAGAAACAAATCCAACCAAAAACACAGAGGCCAGAAACACAGAGGCCAAAAACACAGAGACCAAAAACACAGAGACGAAAAACACAGAGACCCAGAAAACCAGAACCTATGTCTTCACTATGGTTAACAACGTGTCTGAAAACATCTCAATGTGATTGAAGAATCCATAGAATTAAATCACTTCTCGGAAAATTGAAAAACACTAAACAAACAACAACATGAAAAGCTATCAAAAATGGAGATGTATGGATAAAGCACTTTTCCAACCGCTTCCGCCATATAACAAAGAACCAAGAGATAAAACATATACATGTTAATTTACAAAACTTAGAATCAGCTATTAACCTGTTTGGGCTGCAGGGGCAGTATTGAGTAGCCGGATAAAAGGTGCCCATTTAAAACGGCCTCGTACTCAATTCTTGCTCGTACAATATGCATATTATTATTACTATTGGATAGAAAACACTCTCTAGTTTCTAAAACCGTTTGAATTATATCTGTGAGTAAAACAGAACTCATTTTGCAGCAAACTTCCTGACAGGAAGTGGAAAATCTGAAATCGATGCTCTGTTCTAGGGCCTGCCTATAAAGGTCCTTGATATTTATTAGAATACATGCACTTCATACGTCTTCCACTAGATGTCGACAGGCAGTGAGAGAAGAAATGGAGTGTATAACTTGATCTGGGGTCGAATAAATGCTCTTTGTATGACGTGTCACCAGTTTCCTGTTTTCTGGAGAGCGCGTGAAGGGACCTGGTTTTGCCTTCTGTACAGCTGTCGTTATAGACGACTAATATCTCCGGCTTTGATTTTATTTGATACATGTGACAATATCATCGTAAAGTATGTTTTTTCAATATAGTTTTATTAGATTATTGAAATTTATTCGGGACGTTAGGCGTGTTGCGTTGTGTGCCTTTGTTCAGGAAGGAGAGCTTCGCGCTACTTTGCTAGCTTTCCGTGCTAATTGACTGGAGAAGAGGACATTCTAAATCCAAACAACGATTGTTCCCGACAAAGGACCCCTTGTACAACATTCTGATGAAAGATCATCAAAAGTAGGACCCATTTTATGATGCTATTTCATATATCTGTCGAACATGTGAAATAGTCGTTTGCGCCCAGATTTTGGGTACTCTCTCGCTATACCTAAGCTGGATGTCGTAATGAAGTTATTTTTAGAATTCTAACACGGCGATTGCATTAAGAACTAGTGTATCTATCATTTCCTATACAACATGTATTTTTTAGTAACGTTTATGTATAGTTATTTGGTCAGAATAGTTGAGTGCCATAAAAATATCCGCACATTCTGGGAAAAGGATGCTACGTTAGCACAATGTATAACCACTGATTTCAGCTCTAAATATGCACATTTTCGAACAAAACATAAGTGTATGTATAACCTGATGTTATAGGACTGTCATCTGATGAAGCTTATCAAGGTTAGTCAAAAATTATATATCTTTTGCTGGTTTATTCGCTATCGCTAACGTGCCTATTGCTATCGCTAACGTGCCTTGATGAATGAATGTGGTAGTGTGGTAGGCTATTGTAGTAAGCTAATATAATGCTATATTGTGTTTTCGCTGTAAAACACTTAAAAAATCGGAAATATTGGCTGGATTCACAAGATGGTTGTGTTTAATTTGCTATACACCATCGATTTTTCAGAAATGTTTTATGATGAGTATTTAGGTATTTGACGTTGGTGTCTGTAATTACTCTGGCTGCTTCGGTCCTATTTGTGACGGTAGCTGTGATGGTAGCTGCAATGTAAAACTGATTTATAGCTCAAATATGCACATTTTTCGAACAAAACATAGATTTATTGTATAACATGTTATAAGACTGTCATCTGATGAAGTTGTTTCTTGGTTAGTTTGGTTGGTTCTTGGTTAGTTAGGTTGGCTTTGTGCATGCTACATGTGCTGTGAAAAATGTCTGTCCTTTTTTGTATTTGGTGGTGAGCTAACATAAATATATGTGGTGTTTTCGCTGTAAAACATTTTAAAAATCGGACATGTTGGCTGGATTCACAAGATGTTTATCTTTCATATGCTGTATTGGACTTGTTAATGTGTGAAAGTTAAATATTTCTAAAAAATATATTTTAAATTTCGCGCCCTGCACTTGAAGTGGCTGTTGTCATATTGTGCCCGGCTTCGGGCTTGCAGCCCAAAGAAGTTAACTTCTTCTGGCTGGGGGCAGTATTGAGTAGCTTGGATGAATAAGGTGCCCAGAGTAAACAGCCTGCTACTCAGTCCCAGTTGCTAATATATGCATATTAGTTAGTAGTAGTATTGGATAGACAACACTCCGAAGTTTCTAAAACTGTTTGAATGATGTCTGTGAGTATAACAGAACTCATATGGCAGGCAAAAACCTGAGAACAAATCCAACCAGGAAGTGGGAAATCTGAGGTTGGTCGTTTTTCAACTCATTCCCTATTAAAGATACAGTGGGATATTGGTCATGTTGCACATCCTAAGGCTTCCACTAGATGTCAACAGTCTTCAGAACCTTGTTTGATGCTTCTACTGTGAAGTGGGGCCGAATGAGAGGGGATTGAGTAAGGTCTGCCATGAGCTGAATATGCGCTGACCATGCGCGTTCACGTGAGAGCGAGCTCTGTTCCATCGCATTTCTGAAGACAAAGGAATTCTCCGGTTGGAACATTATTGAAGATTTATGAACCTCTTGAGCCTATGGGGGGTGCTATTTCGACTTTGGAAAAATGTGTTCCCAAATTAAACTGCCTCGTACTCAATTCTTGCTCGTACAATATGCATATTATTATTACTATTGGATAGAAAACACTCTCTAGTTTCTAAAACCGTTTGAATTATGTCTCTGAGTGAAACAGGACTCATTCTGCAGCACATTTCCTGTCAGGGAGTGAGATTTCTGAAATCGAGGTCCCTGTTCTGGGGTCAGTTTATAAGTCCCTATGTACGCTGTGGGGCTACAAACACTGCATACGCCTTCCTCTAGATGTCAGTAAGTGGTGAGAATTTGAATGGAGTGGATTGCGCAATCTGGGACCTTATATAAGACCCTGGAGCGGAAGTACCGTCCTTTTCAATGGTGCGCCTGGCGCAGTAGGGACATCAGAGTGGGCTCCTGCCAAGCTTTCGTTTTGCCAGTTCTATATCTCCGGTCATGTTTTTATTCGTTATAGTTGTTAAAGACATCATAAGGTAGTTAATTTAAACCGACTTATAGCAATTTATATCAGTTTATTGCGATTTTCTGGCATTTCTTTGTGACGCGCTTTCAAGAGTTGGACACCTTTCCGGCACATGCCGAACGTTAGCGGCTATTTCGACAGGACAAGAGGACAGCTTTCAACCAAAAGACGATTGTTCTGGACAAAGGACACCTTTCCCAAGATTCTGATGGGAGGTCATCAAAAAGTAAGAACTATTTATGCTGATAAATCGTTGTTCTGTTGAAAAATGTTAAATGCATAAGCCGCCATTAATTTCAGTGTAGCCTTGCTTTAGCGCACGCTGTATTGCGCAATAACGTTAATTTAAAAAATGTAACAAAGCGATTGCATTAAGAACTTATTTGTCTTTCATTTGCTGTCCACCCTGTATTTTTTAGTCAAGTTTATGATTATTTATTGATTAGAATAGGTGCCTCTCCAAGATGGCGCCCGACATTTTCTGGGCAGCTTGGAAACTTTTCTCATTGTATAACCACGATTTGTGCCGCTAAATATGCACATTTTCGAACAAACTCTATATGCATTGTGTAATATGATGTTACAGGACTGTCATCTGAAGAATTCTGAGAAGGTTAGTGAAAAAATTAATATATTTTGGTGGTGAATACGTTATCGCTATGTTTGGCTGGAATCAATGCTGTTGTGTGGTTTGCTATTGTGCTAAGCTAATATAACGCTATATTGTGTTTTCGCTGTAAAACACTTAGAAAATCTGAAATATTGTCTGGATTCACAAGATCTGTGTCTTTCAATTGCTGTACGCTGTGTATTTTTAAGAAATGTTTTATGATGAGTAATTAGGTAATACACGTTGCTCTCTGTAGTTATTCTAGTCGCTTTGGGGAGAGTTGTGATGGTGGCTGCAATGGTAAACTATGATTTATACCTGAAATATGCACATTTTTCTAACAAAACATATGCTATACAATAAATATGTTATCAGACTGTCATCTGATAAAGTTGTTTCTTGGTTAGTGGCTATTTATATCTTTATTTGGTCGAATTTGTGATAGCTACTGATGCAGTAAAAAAATGGTGGAGTAAGAAAAGTGGTGTCTTTTGCTAACGTGGTTAGCTAATAGATTTACATATTGTGTCTTCCCTGTAAAACATTTTAAAAATCAGAAATGATGGCTGGATTCACAAGAAGTGTATCTTTCATCTGGTGTCTTGGACTTGTGATTTAATGATATTTAGATGCTAGTATTTACTTGTGACGCTATGCTAGGCTATGCTAGTCAGCTTTTTTACTGGTGGGGGTGCTCCCGGATCCGGGTTTGGGAGGAACTAGAAGTTAAAAACATCCTAAAGATTGATTCTATACTTCGTTTGACATGTTGCTACGGACTGTAATATGACTTTTCGTCTGAACTTTTGCCTAGACCTGCCCGCGCGTCGTGAGTTTAGATTGTGTACTGAACGCGCGAACCAAAAGGAGTTATTTGGACATAAATGATGGACATTATCGAACAAAACAAACATTTATTGTGGAACTTGGATTCCTGGGAGTGCATTCTGATGAAGATCATCAAAGGTAAGTGAATGTTTATAATATTATTTCTGACTTCTGTTGACTGCACAATATGGCGGATATCTTTTTGTCTTGTTTGGGCTCTGAGCGCCATACTCAGATTATTGCATGGTTTGCTTTTTCCGTAAAGCTTTTTTGAAATCTGACATAGCGGTTGCATTAAGGAGAAGTGTATCTAAAGTTCCATGTATAACACTTGTATTTTCATCAACATTTATAATGAGTATTTCTGTAAATTGATGTGGCTCTCTGCAAAATCACCGGATGTTTTTGAACTACTGAACATAACGCGCCAATGTATACTGAGATTTTTTTATATAAATATGAACTTTATCGAACAAAACATACATGTATTGTGTAACATGAAGTCCTGTGAGTGTCATCTGATGAAGATCATCAAAGGTTAGTGATTAATTCTATCTCTATTTCTGCTTTTTGTGACTCCTCTCTTTGGCTGTGTTTTTCTGTGACTTGGCTCTGACCTAACATAATTGTTTGTGGTGCTTTCGCCGAAAAGCCTATTTGAAATCGGTCACTGTGGTGGGATTAACAAGAAGTGTATCTTTAAAATGGTGTGAAATACTTGTATGCTTGAGGAATTTTTATTATGAGATTTCTGTTGTTTGAATTTTCCGCCCTGCACTTTCACTGGCTGTCCCGTTAGCGGGATCTCAGCCATAAGAAGTTTTAACAAAGCTAACCATTTTCACTGTAGTGTCCAAAACATCTTTCAAGCTGTCAGGCATTCCCTTGGCAGCAAGAGCCTCTTGGTGGATGCTGCAGTGTACCCAAGTGGCGTTGGGAGCAACTGCTTGCACGCGCGTTACCACTCCACTATGTCTCCCTGTCATGGCTTTTGCACCATCAGTACAGATACCAACACATCTTGACCACCAAAGTCCATTTGACGTCACAAAGCTGTCCAGCACTTTAATAAAAATATCCTCTCATGTCCTGGTTTCCAGTTGTTTGCAGAAGAGGATGTCTTCTTTAACTTCTTTGGGATACCCCCCCCCTTCTCTCAATTTCCGCCTGAAGACATACCCAAATCTAACTGTCTGTAGCTCAGCCCCATAGGCAAGGATAGGCATATTCTTGGTATCATTTGAAAGGAAACACTCTGAAATTTGTGGAAATGTGAATTGAATGTAGGAGAATATAACACAATAGATCTGGTAGAAGAAAATACAAGGAAATAAACATACGTTTTTTGTTTTTATTGTTGTTGCATCATCTTTCAACTGAACAAGAACAGGCAAACATTCAGATATGATGCTGGGGATAATTCTGATGCAGAACATAAGATGGCAACAGTATTAGAAAAAAGTTTCAAAACGATATCTTCAGGAACGAGTGAGCTACATGACATTGAGCATGTAGTCACCCAGGTGTCCCACACAAGTTGCCCAAATGTACCCAAATGGCCAAATTGGTACAGTGATACATTTTGAACTAAATTACTATATACAAAATACTAAAATGCTATTCTAACACACACCCCAACAAAAAATAATAATAATAATATAAAAATTTGAAAATTTGAAAAAAAATTAAATAACAAGGGTAACTATTTACACACATTCAAAGTATAATATACAATATTGTGAAGACCCTCAGTCCTCTACATAATATTGTTCTGCTGATGCCATGCCCAATAGCAGTCTCTTTCTGCTGTAAAGCAGAGGGTTACTGAACAGGTGGTGCAGGTGATGGGGCATTTCCTGTGACAAAGCACACATCGACGCCTCCCCACGGTGCCCTTTTTGCCCTGAGGCACATTCATGCCTGCAGAGATGAATCTGGGCAGGTGAACAGCAGAGGTAGAGGGGCCAGAAGGTGCTGCAGTAGACTTGCTGTAGCAAGCAAGCTCCTGGATGAGCAGCTCTCGGAAGGCTAGCTGTGAGATGTGGGGCTGTCCACGGCTCTTAGCCATTTCCTTCTGGAGGATGAAGGAATTCACCACAGCAATGTCAATGAAGTGATAGAAAAATGTCTTGTAAAGGCAGTTGATAGAGGGGAGCAGTTTTCCAGTAGTCTTTCAGGGTTTTCAACTTCACAATACCCATGTAAATGACCATTGACAGGAAACAAAAAAGATCTGACATGGAAATGGGCTTCCATCCCTCTTTCTTGCCTGCCTGCTTCTTAGCACCATACTTGTTAGTGTTCAACACCAGGGAATCAACAACAGATGAGGTGAAAAACAGCTGGAAAAGCTGCATGGGGCTATACTTAGATGTCATATCCAGCTTTGGGCCTAATGGCCTCTTTGGTCTGAATAATGGAGGTGGAGGCGCCACATCCTCCTCCAGCACAGAGTGCCAACGACCCTCCTCCTCTCTGATTGCAGGTGTATCTCTTCCCCATCGCCGCTTCTTTGTCACACCTGGCAGGGCGGGGGTAGATGTGGAGCCGGAGACAGCAGGGGTCCGGCTAAATGAACAAGCTCCCCTGGGGGATGGGCAACTTGGCAGTGGGGGCTCCCAATCAGAATCGGAGGGACTGTGAAATAAAGACACAGACACACAGATTATATATTGAGTAGTGAAACAAAATCATTTTGGGGATCTGTGGTTCTATTCCATGTTTAGATCAAATAAATGTAAAATATCTCATATATACAGACACACAGATTATATATTGAGTAGTGAAACAAAATCATTTTGGGGATCTGTGGTTCTATTCCATGTTTAGATCAAATAAATGTAAAATATCTCATATATACAGACACACAGATTATATATTGAGTAGTGAAACAAAATCATTTTGGGGATCTGTGGTTCTATTCCATGTTTAGATCAAATAAATGTAAAATATCTCATATATACAGACACACAGATTATATATTGAGTAGTGAAACAAAATCATTTTGGTATTATTTTCAAACAACAGCATGAGAGTTACTTACCAATCGAGAATTGCGTCTTCTCCATACAAAAACATGTCCTCAAATTGGGAGTCCAAACTTGACACACAATCTGATACATCTTCTTGTAAATCTGTGTCACTTTCTCTAGCAATCTCATCAATAATTGCATGTAGATCTGTATAGCTGGACTTTGCCTTTGATTTTCCAGATTTACTCGCCATAATTATTTCAATAATATAGAGGAAAATGATCTTGACTCAATACTGCTAACGGGCAAACAACGTGGCTCCTTCGGGTAGAAATTTCAATGGCGAATGTTAGCGCAAACAACGTGGCTCCTTCGGGTAGAAATTTCAATGG
Organism: Salvelinus namaycush; assembly: GCF_016432855.1. Classification (NCBI taxonomy): domain Eukaryota; kingdom Metazoa; phylum Chordata; class Actinopteri; order Salmoniformes; family Salmonidae; genus Salvelinus; species Salvelinus namaycush. Next base: position 33,238,366 of record NC_052319.1, read on the forward strand.
CGAATGTCTGCGTAACGCGTGACTTTCGTTCAAGACCGGGTCTTCCCAGATATAACCATTAGATATTGTTGTTTACCTCGGCTCATTGGCTCTCTACCAAACTAGATTTCAAGACGATCAGTGGTCATTGGGCCAAAATACAGTCAATCAAAGAAGCACTGGTCATGTCATAGGCGCTCAATGAGGTCATTGTTTGGTGTGTTCAAATCAGTTCATTTCGGTCAATATGTCCCGTAGAAATAACCATCATGTATGGTTGTGTTACTAACAAACAGAGGATTACAATGAAACCCACCTTGACTAGATACAGGTACATCTAGTGTGAGTAATTACATCAACTGTTTCGTCGAAAGTTGAAGGAGTCGAAACTCATGACACAAGCCGTTTACAAAATGTGTCGTGTTATGCTATAAAAAAAAAAAATATCGAACAAAATGACCATTCATTGTGAAGATTGGACCTTTTGTATTGCCAAAAGAAGAAGATTTTTACAGGTAATTGATAATTTTATTGCTATTTCTGACTTTTGTGACGCTACTGTTTGGTTGGAAAATGCTAGTTATACTTGTGTGTCTGGCGCGCTGTCGTCAGATTATCGTAAGGTATGCTTTCGCCGAAAAGCATTATTGAAATCTGACACCACTGTTGGATTAAGAAGTAGATAAGCTTTTAAATGATGTTAGATACATGTATTTACAAGAACGTTTAATACTACGAATGGTGTATTTAGAATCTTTGCGCTATGCTATTTCACCGGATGTTAGCCAGATGGGACGCTAACGTCCCAGCTAGCCTAGAGAAGTTAATTGAACCCCCAGAAACGCAACGGACATACACCAGGAGCTGTGCAAGGCCCGCCACGTCTGTTGACTCATCCAGCTGTAATGCATATAATTCACTGTCTTGTATGTGAAGCAGTAATAGTTTCAAAACATCTCCTGCCATGTCACTGATGAGTCATGAATATGTGGTGTTTGATAACGACATTGTCTGTATAGTTTTTTGGGGCCTTTTCCCCCAGCATTGTTCCAGCCATATCCGCGGCAGCAGGAAGAATTAAGTCCTCCACAATAGTATGGGGCTTGCCTGTCCTAGCCACTCGGTAGTTCACCATATAAGACATTTCTAGCCCCTTCTTATTAATGGTATATGTTGCTTTTGTAAATGTCTTACTACTTGAAAGTCATCTTTATTCTCGCTCATGACATGTTTCGTTTCAAAATGTCTGAGCAAGAGTGAAGGTTTCCCGCGAGAGAGTAATGGTTAATGTGATTGGATGTTAATTATTTTACTAGGCTACCTGTATTTGACATTGTGTTGTTATTTTACTGAACACTAGATGGTCTAAATTTATTTTTGGCAGTGAAACGAGGCTACTCAGGTGAGAAAAAAAAACAAATGTATAGCCCCGTTGGAAAATATAAATGTGTAATATACTGTTTGAAAATGTGATTAATTTTTAAAAATATATATATATACAGTTGAAGTCAGAAGTTTACATACACTTAGATACTGTCAGGTCATCATAACTACTGTCCTACACCACTGTCACGTTCCTGACCTGTTTTCTGTTGTTTGGTATGTGTTTATTGGTCAGGGCGTGAGTTTTGGGTGGGCAGTCTATGTTTTCTGTTTCTATGTTGGTTTTGGGTTGCCTGGTATGGCTCTCAATTAGAGGCAGGTGTTTGACGTTTCCTCTGATTGAGAGTCATATTAAGGTAGGTTGTTCTCACTGTTTGTTTGTGGGTGATTGTTTCCTGTGTCAGTGTTTGTTGCACCATACGGGACTGTATCGTGAGTTCGTTTTGTTTGTAATCAGTACTTGTTCGTTCGTTCTTCGTTGTATATAAGTTCGTAGTCCAGGTCTGTCTACTCCGTTTTGTTATTTTGTTAATTATTCAAGTGTTTTCGTTTCGTGTTTTTTCGTCTTGTTTCAAATAAATCATTATGTATTCACAACCCGCTGCACGTTGGTCGAATCACTACTCCTCCTCTTCGTATGAAGAGGAGGAGGAACACCGTTACAACCACAGAGAAACAAACACTGTCAGGTCATCATCACTACTGTCCTACACCACAGAGAAACAAACACTTTCAGGTTATCACTACTACTGTCCTACACCACAGAGAAACAAACACTGTCAGGTCATTACTACTGTCCTGCACCACAGAGAAACAAACACTGTCAGGTCATCATCACTACTACTGTCCTACACCACAGAGAAACAAACACTGTCAGGTCATCACTACTACTGTCCTGCACCACAGAGAAACAAACACTGTCAGGTCATCACTACTACTGTCCTACACCACAGAGAAACAAACACTTTCAGGTCATCACTACTACTGTCCTACACCACAGAGAAACAAACACTGTCAGGTCATCATCACTACTGTCCTACACCACAGAGAAACAAACACTGTCGGGTTATCACTACTACTGTCCTACACCACAGAGAAACAAACACTGTCAGGTCATCACTACTACTGTCCTACACCACAGAGAAACAGCCACTGTCAGGTTATCACTACTACTGTCCTACACCACAGAGAAACAAACACTGTCAGGTCATCACTACTACTGTCCTACACCACAGAGAAACAAACACTGTCAGGTCATCATCACTACTACTGTCCTACACCACAGAGAAATAAACACTGTCAGGTCATCATCACTACTACTGTCCTACACCACAGAGAAACAAACACTGTCAGGTCATCACTACTACTGTCCTACACCACAGAGAAACAAACACTGTCAGGTCATCATCACTACTGTCCTACACCACAGAGAAACAAACACTGTCAGGTCATCATCACTACTACTGTCCTACACCACAGAGAAATAAACACTGTCAGGTCAGGTCATCACTACTACTGTCCTACACCACAGAGAAACAAACACTGTCAGGTCATCATCACTACTACTGTCCTACACCACAGAGAAACAAACACTGTCAGGTTATCACTACTACTGTCCTACACCACAGAGAAACAGCCACTGTCAGGTCATCATCACTACTACTGTCCTACACCACAGAGAAACAAACACTGTCAGGTCATCACTACTACTGTCCTACACCACAGAAAAACAAACACTGTCAGGTCATCACTACTACTGTCCTACACCACAGATAAGCAGCCCATATCACCAACCCCCCCAAAAAACACACACACACACACACACACAATCCCGCACACTTGTAGTGTGGTAATATTTATACCATAAGCATATTATACATATTTAACAAAAATATAAACGCAACATGCAACAATTTCAACAGTTTGACTGAGTTAAAGATCATCTAAGGAAATCAATCAATTGAAATGAATTAATTAGGCCCTAATCTATGGATTTCACATGACTGGGCAGGGGCACAGCCATGTGTGGGCCTGGGAAGGCATATGCCCACCCACTGGGGAACCAAGCCCAGCCAATCAGAATGAGTTTTTTTCCCACCAAAGGTCTTTATTACAGAAATAAATACTCCTCAGTTTCATCAGGTGTCTGGGTGGCTGGTCTTAGACGATTCCGCAGGTGAAGAAGCCAGATGTGGAGATCCTGGGCTGGCGTGGTTACACGTGATTTGCGGTTTTGAGGCCGGTTGGACCAACTGCTAAATTCTCATCAACAATGTTGGAGGCGGCTTATGGTAGAGAAATTAACATTCAATTATCTGGCAACAGCTCTGGTGGACATTCCTGCAGTCAGCATGCCAATTGCATGCTCTCTCAAAACTTGAGACATCTGTGGCATTGTGTTGTGTGACAAAACTGCACATGTTAGAGTGATCTTTTGTTGTCCCCAGCACAAGTTGCACCTGTGTAATGATCATGCTGTTTAATCATCAGCTCGTTATGCCACACCTGGCAAGTGGATGGATTATATTGGCAAAGGAGCAGGGATGTAAACGAACTTGTGCACACACTTTGAGAGAAATAAGCGTTTTGTGTAAATGGAACATTTCTGGGATCTTTTATTTCAGGTCATGAAACATGGGACCAACACTTTACATGTTGTATTTATATTTTGGTTCAGTATATATAAACCTCACCTGCGACCCATAATAATACTATGAAAATAGCCTATTAGACTTTTTGACACCATTTAACATTATGTTAAAACCATGTCCAATCAAGTATTATGTGTTTAGCTGACTAAGTTCAAGAAATGGTCATGAGAATCAAATGCAAAACACAAGTAAAATGAATGTATTCACATACGAGCAGGGTTGCTGGAGCATGGAGGAGCAGCACTCCCTCAATTTTGTTATATTGGAGAATACACAGAGCTGGTAAAACTATTTCTGGAATATGTATTCTGATAAATCCTAAATAAATTATATTTCATTATCACAAAATTTCCATGATATACGATAGAATGACAAACCAAATAAAACTGTATAGCAGCCTAAAGGTAGGTAAATGGTGGTTTCTTATCTGTCTTCTCTCTAATGGTGGCGAGAACGATGAAGAACTAGAGGATGAGAATGATGAAGAACTAGAGAATGAGAATGATGAGAATGATGAAGAACTAGAGGATGAGAATGATGAAGAACTAGAGGATGAGAACGATGAAGATTGAGAATGATGAAGGTTGAGAATGATGAGAACGATGAAGAACTAGAGGATGAGAATGATGAAGAACTAAATGATGAGAATGATGAAGAACTAGAGGATGAGAACGATGAAGAACTAGAGGATGAGAACGATGAAGAACTAGAGGATGAGAATGATGAAGAACTAGAGGATGAGAATGATGAAGAACTATAGGCTATGCGGGTGCACTGCGGAGGCCCTTCGGAGGCTTTACCACTTTGGCCAATCAGAACACACACACACACACACACACACACAAAAAATATATTTCACTGTGTGTCTGCCTTGATGTTCATAAAACTCACCCTCCTGCGCAGTGGAACCTAGAACAATATGTGACCACTTGGTTACGGGCGACACCGTTCAGCCGAGGACACCCAAACCAGACTTGCCACCGCAAAGCCCAAGGAGCCTGACTCTCTCTGGAACTTGCTGTAGCCCTGCTTGGGATATTTAGCCGACGTTGGCTATTGGTTGACTGGCAGGGCCAGTTCTAGCTTGGTATGTCAGGGTGGGCAATTGGAAATGTGAATTGGTAATAATAAATGTAGGTTATAGTTTATTGAGATGCATGAATACAACATACCAAAAGCTTGATTTTATGGCTGTTTTAAAACTAATTTCCTGCAGTTCTATGTGGTAATGATTCATGTTCACTACTTGGTCAATTGATTTGATAGCATGTTTAATATATGCAAATCAATTCTATGAATTGATAGTTCACCTCTCTGTTTTCTATTATTCTGTAATATGGTATATTGTAGCCATATATTCAAGTTAATCAAATCAAAGTGTATATACAGCGTGTAAGCTACACAATACAATGAAATGCCTACTCACACTAAAGCTCCCCTCGCAAACAGTGCAATGACATTAAGCTGTATGAATTTGTATTTATATTAGGCTATAGCCTACAAATAGCTATAACACGTGGTCGTAGGCCTATTGGGCTATCGGCCTACTGCAACTTGTTGTTGTTTGTTCCTGAACTGGCCGAATGGCAGAGCTATCCTTCAGCTATCCTTCAGCACCACAAGTTGGTTCAACTTCTTTAACATCATTGTGCGATCATGGCGCTGTCCTTTCAGCACCACGATGGGTGATTCCACCACGTAAAAGGACATCTCATCAAGATCTGATGCCTACGCCTAATAGTCCTACTCATCACGTATTTTTATTATTATTATTATTATTATTATTACTACAAATTATCACCTGAGAACACAGCAGGAAGTGGTGGCCACAGCACTCAAGGGATTGATTGAAAAAGCTTCTTCTACTTTCCCCAAAGCACAAGTGGTTATCTCCACCCTGCTACCACGAAAAGACTTCCACCCTGCTACCATACAGCGGGTAAACATAACTATTCCCGTGACAGTGCCTCAAAACCAAAGGTTTTCCTGGCCCACCGATCCACCCTGGACTTGAACAACCTCTATGACCAGGTCCACCTCTACAAGGCAGCAGTGCCCACCTTCACCCGGATCCTAAAGGACATCGCCCTCAACGATCTGCCCCAACACTTCACACAGGACCAACAGATCAACACCCTTCCCAGACCAGCGAGAACCCCCCCCAAACCTACACCTAGAGGACCCACGCAGAGAGGACCTACATCCAGACCACAGCACCACCAGCCACAGCCCCACCCCAAACAATCAATAGCCCCCTAAACCAACCATGCCCACACCCCATACAGGCCTCCTCAGATCAGACATATGCCACTCCTGAACACCTCATACCCCCCACTCCCGCAAAGAGGGCCTCAACATGAAAGTCACACATATGCCCAAACTGTAAGCAAGAAAACAGACCCAACTCCCACTCTTACACTAGCCCAAACCAATGGCATGTACCAGATGCTCAGCAGGCTCTGCTCACACTTACAGCTAAGGGACTCAAGGGGTATGCTAATTTGGTATAGACCAGACCTAACTCACTCTATTAAATGAATCAAAACAGAAACATTTTACATTTGGCTAGAAAGTCTAAAGGAAATGATCTCAACAAAGAAATATTTCTTAGCTTCAAGCAGACAACCTAAGAAAATGAACAACAATGACAAGTATTTTGATGAAGAATGCAAAAACCTAAGAAAGAAATTGAGAAACCTATCCAACCAAAAACATAGTGACCCAGAAAACATGCGCCAACACCTTCACTATGGTGAATAACTTAAACAATAAAGAAATACACTAAGGAAAAAGAAAGAACAGCACATCAGAAATCAGCTCAATGTAATTGAAGTATCCATAGAATCTAATCACTTCTGGGAAATTTGGAACACACTAAACAAAAAACAATGCAAAGAGTTATCTATCCAAAATAAAGAACTATAACAAAGAACAAACAAAAAAACATTTACATGATCAAATACAAATCTTAGAATCAACTATTAAAGACTACCAGAACCCACTGGATTCTCCAATTACATTGAATGAACTACAGGACAAAATACAAACCCTCCAACCCCAAAAGGCCTGTGGTGTTGATGGTATCCTCAATGAAATTATAAAATACACAGACCACAAATTCCAAATGGCTGTACTTAAACTCTTTAACATCATCCTCATCTCTGGCATCTTCCCCAATATTTGGAACCAAGGACTGATCACCCCAATTGACAAAAGTGGAGACAAATTTAACCCCAATAACTACCCTTGAATATGCAACAACATGAACCTGGAGATGAGTCCCCTAAGCAATCTGGTCCTGTTCACAAACACAAACAGACCCCTCAGAGCCCCAGGACAGCAATACAATTAGACCCAACCAAATCATGAGAAAACTAAAAGATTATTACTTGACACATTGGAAACAATTAACAAAAAAACTGAGCAAATTGGAATGTTATTTGGCCCTAAACAGAGAGTACACAGAGGCAGAACACCTGACCACTGTGACTGACCCAAACTTTAAGGAAATTGTTGACTATGTACAGGCATTACCTTGCTATTGAGAAAGGCCGCTGTAGGCAGACCTGGCTCCCAAGAGAAGACAGGCTATATGCACACTGCCCACAAAATGAGTTTGAAACTGAACTGCATTTCCTAACTTCCTGCCTTTTGTATGACCATACTAGAGACACATATTTCCCTCTGATTACACAGACCCACAAAGAAATCGAAAACAAATCTAATTTTGATAAACTCCCACATCTATTGGGTTAAATACCACAGTGAGCAATCACAGCAAAAAGATTTGTGACCTGTTGGCACAAGAAAAGAGAAACCAGTGAAGAACAAACACCATTGTAAATACAACCCATATTTATGTTTTTTATTTTAAATATTTGCACATTGTTGCAACACTGTATAGAGACATAATATGACATTTGAAATGTGAGTGTAATGTTTATTGTACATTTTGTATTGTTTATTCCACTTTTGTTTATTATCTATTCACTTGCTTTGGCAATGTAAACATACGTTTCCCTTGCCAATAAAGCCCCTTAACTTGAAATTAAATTTAAACCGAAAAGAGAGTGAGAGAGAGTTAGAGATATATATATATATATAACATATGTTTCCCTTGCCAATAAAGCCCCTTAACTTGAAATTAAATTTAAACCGAATAGAGAGTGAGAGAGAGTTAGAGATATATATATATAACATATGTTTCCTTTGCCAATAAAGCCCTTTGAGAGAGAGAGAGAGAGAGAGAGAGAGAGAGAGAGAGAGAGAGAGAGAGAGAGAGAGAGAGAGAGAGAGAGAGAGAGAGAGAGAGAGAGAGAGAGAGAGAGAGAGAGAGAGAGAGGTCAGGCTTTCACACCTCTACCTGCTCATCATTAACACCTAGTGTCTAACACACACACACACACACACACACACACACACACACACACACACACACACACACACACACACACACTAACACCTCTACATGCTTAGTAGGGACACCTACATTGACTCAGTCTACTACTGGCACATTTCAAAGGCTTTAATTAAATCTAGAACATCATTGTGGCAAGATAAAACACACACACACCAGGGTTTCCGCCAATAATAGAGGTTTTTGGGCAGATAAAAAAAAAAAAAGTGGGTGGCCAATTGTCCGGGAGAAGAAGAAAAAATCCCATTGAGAAATAATACTTTTTAGCCTATTCATTGATGTAAATACCAGTCGATGTAAATACATTACACTGGTCATGCTTTTCAGTCTATAGGTTAATTTGCATAAGTTACTGGTATGAAATTGGTGAGTTTGTAGAGTATATTTGTTATGTATCATAGAGATACAAAGCCTTTGAGTGGAACATCTGTCAGAGAGTGAGAGCAACATCTCAAACAGCTAATGCATGGGCAACAGAAAGCAGGCTTCATCATCGTGTCACACACCACATGGTAATGAGCTGAAGGCAGTATGCATTTTGAAAACGTACTTAATTGTTTGAAAGCTGAACATTTTACTACATATTATGAGGCATGTCTTACCATGCTTCAATGTAGCCTCGCCAGAATCAGACCATATCTGTGAATGTAATTATATTTATATCCACATTCTTTCATTGTCCAGTAGCCAAAAGCACAATCCTAGTCATAAAGAGCATTTGGAAATAAATATTTTTTCACGTTAGAGCCTTATTCTAAAATTGATTTAATTTTTTTTATCCTCATCAATCTACACACAATACCCCATAATGACAAAGCAAAATACTGAAATATCACAATTACATAAGTATTCAGACCCTTTACTCAGTACTTTGTTGAAGCACCTTTGGCAGCGATTACAGCCTCAAGTCTTCTTGGCTATGACGCTACAAGCGTGGAACACCTGTATTTGGGGAGCATTGCTGCACAGGTATTTACAGGTCTCTCCAGAGATGTTTGATCAGGTTCAAGTCCAGGCTCTGGCTAGGCCACTCATTCAGAGACTTGTCCTGAAGCCACTCCTGTGTTGTCTTGGCTGTGTGCTTAATGTCGTTGTCCTGTTGGAAGGTGAACCTTGGCCCCAGTCTGAGTTCCTGAGCGCTCTGGAGCAGGATTTCATCAACGATCTCCCTGTACTTTGCTCCGGTCATCTTTCCATCGATCCTGACTAGTATACCAGTCGCTGCAGCTGAAAAACATCAGCACAGCATGATGCTGCCACCACCATGCTTCACCGTACGGATGGTGCCAGGTTTGGTTTGGTGCCAGAAGTGACGCTTGGCATTCAGGAAAAATATCTCAATCTTGGTTTCATCAGAACAGAGAATCTTGTTTCCCCATTGTCTGAGAGTCCTTTAGGTGCCTTTCGGCAAACTCCAAGCGGGCTGTCATGTGCATTTTACTGAGCAATGGCTTCCGTCTGCACACTCTACCATAAAGGCCTGATTGGTGGAGTGCTGCAGAGATGGGAGAACCTTCCAGAAGGACAACCATCTCCATAGAGGAACTCTAGAGCTCTGTCAGAGTGATCATCGGGTTCTTGGTCACCTCCCTGACCAAGGCACTTCTCGCCCGATTATTCAGTTTGGACAGGCAGCCAGCTCTTGGAAGAGTCTTGATGGTTCTAAACTTTTTCCCATTAAGAATGATGGAGGCCACTGTGTTCTTGGGGACCTTCAATGGCTGCAGATATTTTTTGGTACTCATCCCCAGATCTGTGCCTCGACACAATCCTGTCTCGGAGCTCTACGGACAATTTGTGGCTTGGTTTTTGCTCTGACATGCACTGTCAACTGTGAGACCTTATATAGACAAGTGTGTGGCTTTCCAAATCATGTCCAATCAATTGAATTTACCACAGGTGGACTCCACCTCAGGTGCTTCCTGTTTACAACTCCATCAACAGAAACAGGATGCACCTGAGCTCATTTTCGAGTCTCATAGAAAAAATATCTAAAAACCTGTTTTTGCTTTGTCATTATGGGGTATTGTTTGTAGATTGATGAAATTGTTATTTTAATCAATTTTAGAATAAGAGTTTAACGTAACAAAATGTGCTAAAAGTCAAGGGGTCTGAATGCTTTCCGAATGCTTATATTAACCCCCGCTGTACCAAACTAAATGCTAGGCTTATATTAACCCCCGCTGTACCAAACTAAATGCTAGGCTTATATTAACCCCCGCTGTACCAAACTAAATGCTAGGCTTATATTAACCCCTGCTGTACCAAACTAAATGCTAGGCTTATATTAACCCCCGCTGTACCAAACTAAATGCTAGGCTTATATTAACCCCTGCTGTACCAAACTAAATGTTGGGCTTACTGGGCTTATATTAACCCCTGCTGTACCAAACTAAATGCTAGGCTTATATTAACCCCCGCTGTACCAAACTAAATGCTAGGCTTATATTAACCCCCGCTGTACCAAACTAAATGCTAGGCTTATATTAACCCCTGCTGTACCAAATTAAATGCTAGGCTTATATTAACCCCCGCTGTACCAAACTAAATGCTAGGCTTATATTAACCCCCGCTGTACCAAACTAAATGCTAGGCTTATATTAACCCCCGTTGTACCAAACTAAATGCTAGGCTTATATTAACCCCTGCTGTACCAAATTAAATGCTAGGCTTATATTAACCCCCGCTGTACCAAACTAAATGCTAGGTTTATATTAACCCCCGCTGTACCAAACTAAATGCTAGGCTTATATTAACCCCCGCTGTACCAAACTAAATGCTAGGCTTATATTAACCCCCGCTGTACCAAACTAAATGCTAGGTTTAAATTAACCCCTGCTGTACCAAACTAAATGCTAGGCTTATATTAACCCCCGCTGTACCAAACTAAATGCTAGGTTTATATTAACCCCCGCTGTACCAAACTAAATGCTAGGCTTATATTAACCCCCGCTGTACCAAACTAAATGCTAGGCTTATATTAACCCCCGCTGTACCAAACTAAATGCTAGGTTTATATTAACCCCCGCTGTACCAAACTAAATGCTAGGCTTATATTAACCCCCGCTGTACCAAACTAAATGCTAGGCTTATATTAACCCCCGCTGTACCAAACTAAATGCTAGGTTTAAATTAACCCCTGCTGTACCAAACTAAATGCTAGGCTTATATTAACCCCCGCTGTACCAAACTAAATGCTAGGTTTATTTTAACCCCTGCTGTACCAAATTAAATGCTAGGCTTATATTAACCCCTGCTGTACCAAACTAAATGCTAGGTTTATATTAACTCCTGCTGTATCAAAATAAATGCTAGGTTTATATTAACCCCCGCTGTACCAAACTAAATGCTAGGCTTATATTAACCCCCGCTGTACCAAACTAAATGCTAGGCTTATATTAACCCGCGCTGTACCAAACTAAATGCTAGGCTTATATTAACCCCTGCTGTACCAAACTAAATGCTAGGCTTATATTAACCCCCGCTGTACCAAACAAAATGCTCGGCTTATATTAACCCCCGCTGTACCAAACTAAATGCTAGGCTTATATTAACCCCCGCTGTACCAAACTAAATGCTAGGCTTATATTAACCCCCGCTGTACCAAACTAAATGCTAGGCTTATATTAACCCACGCTGTACCAAACTAAATGCTAGGCTTATATTAACCCCTGCTGTACCAAACTAAATGCTAGGCTTATATTAACCCCTGCTGTACCAAACTAAATGCTGGGCTTATATTAACCCACGCTTTACCAAACTAAATGCTAGGCTTATATTAACCCCTGCTGTACCAAACTAAATGCTGGGCTTATATTAACCCACGCTTTACCAAACTAAATGCTAGGCTTATATTAACCCCTGCTGTACCAAACTAAATGCAACCAGTTTTACAATATGAATTAATGTAATATAAATGTGATTTCTGTCATTCTAAGCATCGTGGGTGGACGCCCTAATCAGGTTACGCACCCAATGCATATGGGTCTGGTATATCTCTGAAATGTCAGGTAAATTAAAATACTGCTGGTCAAATGTCTGGTGCCACATTTTCCTGACACACACACACACAAAAGCACACAGACATTAGTACCTTTTTTTGCTCCAAGGCATCGCCAAAGATTGACACACACTCATATACATTCAGGCGGCACAAAAACAATGGTCTCTCACTTGCTTACTCAAACACAACCAAACACACACTCCACCGACAGAGTCCTACAATGTCCCTGTGGGGACTCAGGTAACTCTTGGTATTTTGCTCTCCTCTCTCCCTCTCTGGGGATTCACATGCCTGCTAGTACACCAACGAAGACAGCTGGCAACCCAGATCTCTCTCTCTCTCTCTCTCTCTCTCTCTCTCTCTCTCTCTCTCTCTCTCTACATCTCTCTTTCCCTTTCCCTCTCCATGTCTCTCTCTCTCTCCCCTTCCCTCTCCCTCTCCATGTCTCTCTCTCTCTTCCTTTCTCACTCCCTCTACATGTATCTCTCTCTCTCTCCATCTCTCTCTTTCTTATTCAATCGTTCTTTGGTCTTGCATAATCCCTTTCACTACTGCACATCACTTGTTCCCACCGTCTCCCTTTCCCTCTACATATATATACACACAGTACCATTCAAAAGTTTGGGGTCACTTTGTTTTCACCTTGTTTTTGAAAGAAAAGCACGTTTTTTGTCCATTAAAATAACATCAAATTGATCAGAAATACAGTGTAGACATCATCACTGCTGTAAATGACTATTGTAGCTGGAAACGGCTGATTTTTTATGGAATATCTACATAGGCGTACAGAGGCCAATTATCAGCAACCATCACTCTTGTGTTCCAATGTCATGTTGTGCAAGCTAATCCAAGTTTATCATTTTAAAAGGCTAATTGATCGTTAGAAAACACTTTTGCAATTATGTTAGCACAGCTGAAAACTGTTGTCCTGATTAAATAGGCAATAAAACTGGCCTTCTTTAGACTAGTTGAGTATCTGGAGCATCAGCATTTGTGGGTTCGATTACAGGCTCAAAATGGCTAGAAACAAATAACTTTCTTCTGAAATTCGTCAGTCTATTCTTGTTCTGAGAAATGAAGGCTATTCCATGCGAGAAATTGCCAAGAAACTGAAGATCTCGTACAATGCTGTGTACTACTCCCTTCACAGAACAGAGCAAACTGGATCTAACCAGAATAGAAAGAGGGGTGGGAGGGCCCGGTGCACAACTGAGCAAGAGGACAAGCACATTAGAGTGTGCTCACAAGTCCTGCCAGCTTCATTAAATAGTACCCGCAAAACACCAGTCTCAATGTCCACAGTGAAGAGGCGACTCTGGGATGCTGGCCTTCTAGGCAGAATTCCTCTGTCCAGTGTGTGTGTTCTTTTGCCCATCTTAATCTTTTATTTTTATTGGCCAGTCTGAGATACGGCTTTTTCTGTGCAACTCTGCTTAGAAGGCCAGCTTTCCGGAGTCGCCTCTTCACTGTTGACGTTGAGACTGGTGTTTTGCAGGTACTATTTAATGAAGCTGCCAGTTGAGGACTTGTGAGGTGTCTGTTTCTATCCAACCTTACAGAGCTTGAGAGGATCTGCAGAGAAGAATGGGAGAAACTCCCCAAATACAGGTGTGCCAAGCTTGTAGCATTATACCCAAGAAGACGTGAGGCTGTCATCGCCAAAGGTGCTTCAACAAAGTATTTAGTAAAGGGTCTGAATACTTATGTAAATATCACAATTAAGTTTTATTTTTTATATATATACACATTTGCAAAAAAAATCTAAAAACCTGTTTTTGATTTGTCATTATGGGGTATTGTGTGTTATTTTAGAATAAGGCTGTAACGAAACAAAATGTGGAAAAAGTCAAGGGGTCTGAATACTTTCCGAATGCACTGTATATTTGCTTTATTCCTGTGTTTATTCCTGTGTTTATTCCTGTATATATTCCTGTATTGATTCCTGTGTTTATACCTCTGTTTTTTCCTGTATTTTGTCCTGTGTTTATTCCTGTGTTTATACCTGTGTTTACTACTGTGTTTATACCTGTGTTTACACCTGTGTTTATGCCTGTGTTTACTACTGTGTTTATACCTGTGTTTACTACTGTGTTTATACCTGTGTTTACACCTGTGTTTATGCCTGTGTTTACACCTGTGTTTATGCCTGTGTTTACTACTGTGTTTATACCTGTGTTTACACCTGTGTTTACGCCTGTGTTTACTACTGTGTTTATACCTGTGTTTACTACTGTGTTTATACCTGTGTTTACACCTGTGTTTATGCCTGTGTTTACACCTGTGTTTACTACTGTGTTTATACCTGTGTTTACGCCTGTGTTTATGCCTGTGTTTACGCCTGTGTTTATGCCTGTGTTTACACCTGTGTTTATACCTGTGTTTACACCTGTGTTTACACCTGTGCTTATGCCTGTGTTTACTACTGTGTTTATACCTGTGTTTACTACTGTGTTTATGCCTGTGTTTATACCTGTGTTTACTACTGTGTTTATACCTGTGTTTACACCTGTGTTTATGCCTGTGTTTACTACTGTGTTTATACCTGTGTTTACACCTGTGTTTACATCTGTGTTTACTACTGTGTTTATACCTGTGTTTACTACTGTGTTTATACCTGTGTTTATTCCTGTGTTTACTACTGTGTTTATACCTGTGTTTACACCTGTGCTTATGCCTGTGTTTACTACTGTGTTTATACATGTGTTTACTACTGTGTTTATACCTGTGTTTATACCTGTGTTTACTACTGTGTTTATACCTGTGTTTATTCCTGTGTTTATTCCTGTATATATTCCTGTATTGATTCCTGTGTTTATACCTCTGTTTTTTCCTGTATTTTGTCCTGTGTTTATTCCTGTGTTTATACCTGTGTTTACTACTGTGTTTATACCTGTGTTTACACCTGTGTTTATGCCTGTGTTTACTACTGTGTTTATACCTGTGTTTACTACTGTGTTTACACCTGTGTTTATGCCTGTGTTTACACCTGTGTTTATGCCTGTGTTTACTACTGTGTTTATACCTGTGTTTACACCTGTGTTTATGCCTGTGTTTACTACTGTGTTTATACCTGTGTTTACTACTGTGTTTATACCTGTGTTTACACCTGTGTTTATGCCTGTGTTTACACCTGTGTTTATACCTGTGTTTACTACTGTGTTTATACCTGTGTTTACACCTGTTTATGCCTGTGTTTATGCCTGTGTTTATGCCTGTGTTTACACCTGTGTTTATGCCTGTGTTTACTACTGTGTTTATACCTGTGTTTACACCTGTGTTTACACCTGTGCTTATGCCTGTGTTTACTACTGTGTTTATACCTGTGTTTACTACTGTGTTTATACCTGTGTTTACTACTGTGTTTATACCTGTGTTTACACCTGTGTTTACACCTGTGTTTATGCCTGTGTTTACTACTGTGTTTATACCTGTGTTTACACCTGTGTTTACTACTGTGTTTACTACTGTGTTTATACCTGTGTTTATTCCTGTGTTTATTCCTGTGTTTACTACTGTGTTTATACCTGTGTTTACACCTGTGCTTATGCCTGTGTTTACTACTGTGTTTATACATGTGTTTACTACTGCGTTTATACCTGTGTTTATACCTGTGTTTATACCTGTGTTTATACCTGTGTTTATACCTGTGTTTACGCCTGTGTTTATGCCTGTGTTTACTACTGTGTTTATACCTGTGTTTACACCTGTGTTTATGCCTGTGTTTACTACTGTGTTTATACCTGTGTTTACTACTGTGTTTATACCTGTGTTTATTCCTGTGTTTATTCCTGTGTTTACTACTGTGTTTATACCTGTGTTTACACCTGTGTTTATACCTGTGTTTACTACTGTGTTTATACCTGTGTTTACACCTGTATTTATACCTGTGTTTACTACTGTGTTTACACCTGTGTTTACTACTGTGTTTATACCTGTGTTTATTCCTGTGTTTACTACTGTGTTTATACCTGTGTTTACACCTGTGCTTATGCCTGTGTTTACTACTGTGTTTATACATGTGTTTACTACTGTGTTTATACCTGTGTTTATACCTGTGTTTATACCTGTGTTTACTACTGTGTTTATACCTGTGTTTATTCCTGTGTTTATTCCTGTATATATTCCTGTATTGATTCCTGTGTTTATACCTGTTTTTTCCTGTATTTTGTCCTGTGTTTATTCCTGTGTTTATACCTGTGTTTACTACTGTGTTTATACCTGTGTTTACACCTGTGTTTACACCTGTGTTTATGCCTGTGTTTACTACTGTGTTTATACCTGTGTTTACTACTGTGTTTACACCTGTGTTTACTACTGTGTTTATACCTGTGTTTATGCCTGTGTTTACACCTGTGTTTATGCCTGTGTTTACTACTGTGTTTATACCTGTGTTTACACCTGTGTTTATGCCTGTGTTTACTACTGTGTTTATACCTGTGTTTACTCCTGTGTTTACACCTGTGTTTACGCCTGTGTTTACACCTGTGTTTATACCTGTGTTTACTACTGTGTTTATACCTGTGTTTACACCTGTGTTTATGCCTGTGTTTATGCCTGTGTTTACACCTGTGTTTATGCCTGTGTTTACTACTGTGTTTATACCTGTGTTTACACCTGTGCTTATGCCTGTGTTTACTACTGTGTTTATACCTGTGTTTATACCTGTGTTTATACCTGTGTTTATACCTGTGTTTACTACTGTGTTTATACCTGTGTTTACACCTGTGTTTACACCTGTGTTTATGCCTGTGTTTACTACTGTGTTTATACCTGTGTTTACACCTGTGTTTACTACTGTGTTTACTACTGTGTTTATACCTGTGTTTATTCCTGTGTTTATTCCTGTGTTTACTACTGTGTTTATACCTGTGTTTACACCTGTGCTTATGCCTGTGTTTACTACTGTGTTTATACATGTGTTTACTACTGCGTTTATACCTGTGTTTATACCTGTGTTTATACCTGTGTTTATACCTGTGTTTATACCTGTGTTTACACCTGTGTTTATGCCTGTGTTTACTACTGTGTTTATACCTGTGTTTACACCTGTGTTTATGCCTGTGTTTACTACTGTGTTTATACCTGTGTTTATACCTGTGTTTACTACTGTGTTTATACCTGTGTTTATTCCTGTGTTTATTCCTGTGTTTACTACTGTGTTTATACCTGTGTTTATACCTGTGTTTACTACTGTGTTTATACCTGTGTTTACTACTGTGTTTATACCTGTGTTTACTACTGTGTTTACACCTGTGTTTATACCTGTGTTTACACCTGTGTTTATACGTGTGTTTACTCCTGTGTTTATGCCTGTGTGTACTACTGTGTTTATACCTGTGTTTACTACTGTGTTTACTCCTGTGTTTATGCCTGTGTTTACTACTGTGTTGATGCCTGTGTTTATACCTGTGTTTATACCTGTGTTTACTCCTGTGTTTATGCCTATGAGTATGCATGTTTGTTTGTGTCAAGCTGCATCAAGATCTCATAGATTCCCTTCTACGTATTATTATTAAATTCGTATTATACGTATTATGGATGAATGTCTATTTTTTACGCATTAATTCCGCGTGGTTACAGGGTTAATTCAGCTTGGTTACAGGGTTAAAACAGAACCAACTCAAAGGTTAACAGTTTAGGCATTCATTCTGAGTGGTTAGGGTTAGGGTTAGGGGAAGGCTTAACCACTTTATCCTCCCCTCTTCCTTTTGGTTGTTGTCTTCTCTCACACTCCTCTAATTCATGCCTGACCTTCTTATTCCTCCACTGTTGTTCTTCCTCTCTGTCGTTCTTCCTCTCTGTCGTTCTTCCTCTCTGTCATTCTTCCTCTCTGTCATTCTTCCTCTCTGTCATTCTTCCTCTCTGTTGTTCTACCCATCATTTCATATCTGTCCTGTTCTTTCACACAGAAACCCAGTGAATCTGTTATGCCTGCCACTGTTCATGTCTGCCTGTAAACAGAGATGATATTGTTTGAGACACACAGGCAGCTCTTACTTACCGTAGAGATGACACTTGTTATTTCCCAGACTCATATACAGACTCCCAGTGACAGAACATTAATGTGTACCTACGACACACATTCACCACATACACAGCTCCATAATGCCTGGCATTTATCTTTGACTTGCAGGCGCCTGATTGACGAGACCTCCTGACACACACACACACATATTCACACACACGCAAGCTAGCACGCACAGATGCGCACACAAACACACACACACACAGTGCACTCTGGTTGTAAAACAGCACCAATCCTTATAATTATTCACATCTGGAGGAAAGCCTCTAGAATAGAATCAATCCTTGTGCTTCCACAAAACATAAGACCTTCCTGTCTTGTGGAACCGCTACTGACATTCACTGTATCTCACATGTGTCACTCTGCCTCACATTCCTGGAAACACACAGTTAAATATGTATTTGAAACCGCTACACAGTAACTTCAAGCATCTACCTCAATAGGGCAGTACAGTAGAACCCCCACAGAAAACACTCCAGTGTACACACACTCCAGGGAACACTCTCTCTCCCTCTCTCTCCCCCCTCTCTCTCTTTCTATCACTCTCTCTCTCTCATACTCTGATATTTGTGTGTGAGTGACATGAGTCCCTTGGTAGAGAGGGCCGATGGGAAGAGGTGTCCTAACAGGCCAATTCACTCTCCCTGCACAGAGGGGAAGGAAGACAAGGAGATAAAGACTAAAATAGAAAAAGGAGTGAAAAGAGGGAAAGGGCAGGAAGTGGATAATGGAAATGAGTGGGAGATGACTAACTCATCTCTCTGTCACACACACACACACACACACACACACACACACACACACACACACACACACACACATCAAATATACACATACTCCATGACTAAATGACAGCCACTGGGTCCCTGGCTTCTGCTGTGATATTGGCAGGCCAGCACAGTGCCTGTCAATAAAGCCTTTGCTGCAGGCCACAGGGCCAGGACCCCGTACTGTTTGCCCAGGTGCCTGATCTATATTTGAGTCCATTCACGCCCCATCTGAGCCAGTAGGGGGCACCTCCTGGGGGGGGGGGGGGGGGGGGGGTATGGGGTATATGCCAATAAACAGTACTCATAGAAGGCCTGCTGAGCCTAAGGGGAAAGTAGTCACCATCCACACAAACACACTGAGATGCAAGTGCTTGGGCACACAAACTGTACGTAAAGACATTATAGAACATCAAGGAAAGTTAACTAAAAGAACCTCATCACCATGGTAACCAAAAAGAGACAGCCACAGCCCTATTGTACTGAGTGAACGGGCCTGAACCTAGAGTCAGTCAGCTCCTAGCTTATACACAATGAGACAGAGAGAAGCTGGAGATAATGCCCTTATGAATACACAACACAGAGAGAGCGAGAGAGAGAGAGAAGCTGGAGATACTGCCCTTATGAATACACAACACAGAGAGAGAGACAGAGAGAAGCTAGAGATAATGCCCTTATGAATACACAACACAGAGAGAGATAGAGAGAGAGAGAGAGGCTGGAGATAATGCCCTTATGAATACACAACACAGAGAGAGAGAGAGAGACAGAGAGAAGCTGGAGATAATGACCTTATGAATACACAACACAGAGAGAGAGAGAGAGAGAGAGAGAGAGAGAGAGAGAGAGAGAGAGAGAGAGAGAGAGAGAGAGAGAGAGAGAGGGGGGCTGGAGATAATGCCCTTAAGAATACACAACACAGAGAGAGAGAGAGAGAGAGAGAGATAGAGAGAAGCTGGAGATAATGCCCTTATGAATACACAACACAGAGAGAGAGATAGAGAGAAGCTGGAGATAATGCCCTTATGAATACACAACACATAGAGAGAGAGAGAGAGATAGAGAGAAGCTGGAGATAATGCCCTTATGAATACACAACACAGAGAGAGAGAGAGAGAGATAGAGAGAGAGAGAGAGAGAGAGAGAGAGAGAGAAGCTAGAGATAATGCCCTTATGAATACACAACACAGAGAGAGAGATAGAGAGAAGCTGGAGATAATGCACTTATGAATACACAACACAGTGAGAGAGAGAGAGAGAGAGAGAGAGAGAGAGAGAGAGAGAGAGAGAGAGAGAGAGAGAGAGAGAAGCTAGAGATAATGCCCTTGTGAATACACAACACAGAGAGAGAGAGATAGAGAGAAGCTGGAGATAATGCCCTTGTGAATACACAACACAGAGAGAGAGAGACATAGAGAAGCTAGAGATAATGCACTTATGAATACACAACACAGTGTGAGAGAGAGAGAGAGAGAGAGAGAGAGAGAGAGAGAGATAGAGAGAAGCTGGAGATAATGCCCTTATGAATACACAACACACAGAGAGAGAGATAGAAGCTAGAGATAATGACCTTATGAATACACATCAACACACACAGTGTCACGATCATTATAAGGAGTGGACCAAGATGCAGCGTGGTATGTTTACATCCAATTATTTGGAAGAGAAACTTAACCTGTTTGGGCTGCAGGGGCAGTATTGAGTAGCCGGATAAAAGGTGCCCATTTCAAACGGCCTCGTACTCAATTCTTGCTCGTACAATATGCATATTATTATTACTATTGGATAGAAAACACTCTCTAGTTTCTAAAACCGTTTGAATTATATCTGTGAGTAAAACAGAACTCATTTTGCAGCAAACTTCCTGACAGGAAGTGGAAAATCTGAAATCGATGCTCTGTTTTAGGGCCTGCCTATAAATGTCCTTGATATTTATTAGAATACATGCACTTCATACGCCTTCCACTAGATGTCGACAGGCAGTGAGAGAAGAAATGGAGTGTATAACTTGATCTGGGGTCGAATAAAAGCTCTCGGCATGACGTGTCACCAGTTTCCTGTTTTCTGGAGAGCGCGTGAAGGGACCTGGTTTTGCCTTCTGATAAGCTGTCGTTATAGACGACTAATATCTCCGGCTTTGATTTTATTTGATACATGTGACAATATCATCGTAAAGTATGTTTTTTCAATATAGTTTTATTAGATTATTGAAATTTTTTCGGGACGTTAGGCGTGTTGCGTTGTGTGCCTTTGTTCAGGAAGGAGAGCTTCGCGCCACTTTGCTAGGTTTCCGTGCTAATTGACTGGAGAAGAGGACATTCTAAATCCAAACAACGATTGTTCCCGACAAAGGACCCCTTGTACAACATTCTGATGAAAGATCATCAAAAGTAGGACCCATTTTATGATGCTATTTCATATATCTGTCGAACATGTGAAATAGTCGTTTGCGCCCAGATTTTGGGTACTCTCTCGCTATACCTAAGCTGGATGTCGTAATGAAGTTATTTTTAGAATTCTAACACGGCGATTGCATTAAGAACTAGTGTATCTATCATTTCCTATACAACATGTATTTTTTAGTAACGTTTATGTATAGTTATTTGGTCAGAATAGTTGAGTGCCATAAAAATATCCGCACATTCTGGGAAAAAGGTGCTACGTTAGCACAATGTATAACCACTGATTTCAGCTCTAAATATGAAAATTTTCGAACAAAACATAAGTGTATGTATAACCTGATGTTATAGGACTGTCATCTGATGAAGCTTATCAAGGTTAGTCAAAAATTATATATCTTTTGCTGGTTTATTCGCTATCGCTAACGTGCCTATTGCTATCGCTAACGTGCCTTGATGAATGAATGCGGTAGTGTGGTAGGCTATTGTAGTAAGCTAATATAATGCTATATTGTGTTTTCGCAACAGCCAGCTCAAGTGCAGGGCGCGAAATTCAAAAGATTTTTTTTTTTAATATTTAACTTTCACACATTAACAAGTCCAATACAGCATATGAAAGGTACACATCTTGTGAATCCAGCCAACATGTCCGATTTTTAAAATGTTTTACAGCGAAAACACCACGTATATTTATGTTAGCTCACCACCAAATACAAAAAAGGACAGACATTTTTCACAGCACAGGTAGCATGCACAAAGCCAACCTAACTAACCAAGAACCAACCAAACTAACCAACAAACAACTTCATCAGATGACAGTCTTATAACATGTTATTCAATAAATCTATGTTTTGTTCGAAAAATGTGCATATTTGAGGTATAAATCATAGTTTACATTGCAGCTACAATCAGAAATTGCACCGAAAGCAGCCAGAATAATTACAGACACCAACGTCAAATACATAATTACTCATCATAAAACATTTCTGAAAAATACATAGTGTACAGCAAATGAAAGACAGGCATCTTGTGATTCCAGCCAATATTTCCGATTTATTAAGTGTTTTACAGCGAAAACACAATATAGCGTTATATTAGCTTACCACAATAGCCAGAAACACAAGCCATTTCCCAGCAGTAAAAGTTAGCGATCGTAACAAACCAGTAAAAGATATATAATTTTTGACTAACCTTGATATTCTTCATCAGATGACAGTCCTATAACATCAGGTTATACATACACTTATGTTTTGTTCGAAAATGTGCATATTTAGAGCTGAAATCAGTGGTTATACATTGTGCTATCGTAGCTACTTTTTCCACAACGTCCGGATATTTTTCTGACACTTTTTCTGACACACATATTCTGACCAAATAGCTATTCATAAACATAACTAAAAAATACATGTTGTATAGGAAATGATAGATCCATTAGTTTTTAATGAAATCGCAGTGTTAGAATTCTAAAAAATAACTTCATTACGACATCCAGCTTCGGTATAGCTAGAGTACCCAAAAGTTGGGCGCCGACGACTAATTCACATGTACGACAGATATATGAAATAGCATCATAAAATGTTTCTTACTTTTGCTGATCTTTCATCAGAATGTTGGACAAGGGGTCCGTTGTCGGGAACAATCGTTGTTTGGATTTAGAACGGCCACTTTCCCTCTCGATTTAGCAAGCACACTAGCCAAGTGGCACGAATCTCTCCATCGTCAACAAAGTCAGAGAACGGAACACGGCAAAACTCCCGAAAAAATTTCAGTAATCTGATTAAACTATATTGAAAAAACATACTTTACGATGATATGGTCACATGTATCAAATAAAATCAAAGCCGGAGATAGTAGTCGCCTATAACGGCAGCTAAACACAAGGCAAATCCAGGTACCTCCTCGCGCTCTCCAGAAAACAGGAAATGGGGGACACGTCATACAAAGAGCTTGTATTCCACTTCAGACCAAGATAAACACTCAATTTCTTCTCTCACCGCCTCTTGACATCCAGGGGAAGGTCTATGAAGTGCATGTATACTAATACGTATCATGCCCATTTATAGGCAGGAAGTAGAACAGAGCCTCGATTTCAGACTTTCCACTTCCTGGTCAGGAAGTTTGTGCCAAATGAGTTCTGTTTGACTCACAGATATAATTCAAACGGTTTTAGAAACTAGAGAGTGTTTTCTATCCAATAGTAATAATAATATGCATATTGTACGAGCAAGAATTGAGTACGAGGCCGTTTGAAATGGGCACCTTTTATCTGGCTACTCAATACTGCCCCTGCAGCCCAAACAGGTTAATCACACCCCGACCTAACCAACATAGAGAATAAACAGCTCTCTATGGTCAGGGCGTGACACAGAGAGAGAGAGAGACAGAGATAGAACAAAAGGGTTGGATGATCAAATTAAAGAGAAAGTGAGACCTGAAACACGCACGCACGCACCAATGAACAAACGCACATGCGCACACACACACACATATTCACACACATACATACACACACACTTAAACACATATGCAAGCTAGCATGCACGGATGTACACATACACACATAGTTCTCTCTGGCTAGTAGTTTTGATTTACATTTGATTAAGTTGTCAACTAACATGAAATCAACAAAAATGTTCGGTGAAAAGTTGAGTTAAAAAATGTATCAAAATCCGAAATTCCTTTACATTATTAAATACGTTGATTACATACACAATTCCAAACAGTTTTCTACGTTGATTCAACATCATTGCTTTTATTTTCATTGAATTTTTTTTATGACGTGGAAACAACATTGATTCAATCAGTTGGTGCCAAGTGGGATATGTCTTTGAAACAGCTGAACAGTAACTGCAAACCTTTAGAACGCCCACAGAAAACACATTGTGGTGTACACACTAGTAAACCACTTAAATACATTAGACACCAGCGAACACTCTCCACTTACAGACCCCAGGGAACCATCCCCCCCATGCCCCCTATCTCTCTCTCGCACAGTTGAGGATAACATTGCGAGAGGATAGCATGCTGACCACACCGCTCGCATTACACATGCATGTTATTCAATCATTGCATCCAAACTGCTCGCACACGTCAACGAGTGTCTGCGTAGCCAGAAGCTAATATAGAACTTGGTTCTATTTGTGCCGCTTGACGCACTGCAGGTTCTGCCTCTCCCATCTCCTCATTGGTTTTTAGGAGCATATACCCACGTAGGTGATTGAAAGATGAACTGAGGTCCACACTCCAGTCCAGTTGGTGATGGTAATGAACCTTAAAGTTGGTTGCCGACAACCATATAAAGTCCACAGAAGAAGAAGAAGCCTGAAGGAGGAGAGATTACTAGAAACAAACTCGGTTTACCGTTTTATCTGTGGATTAATTGTCGGAGTAGAGGACCTTATGCATTTCAGGTAAAATAACCCAATGTTTATACTCCAGGACAAATTAGCTAGAACCAGCAGATATCTAGCTAGCTAAATTGCCATGAATGTTCCTAAATGAATATAGTTGGTTCAGAGTTCATCTGGATATTTCAACCTGCGTGTCCTGATGGTGTCTGGTGTGGTTGGATAAAATCAAGATGCGCGCGGCCGGTCTAGTCAGCATGTAAAAAGGGATAAGATCAAAACAGAGCCATGCACCAGAAAGGACAGTTATGAATATGACTACTGTTCCCTGAAGGAGGTGGCTTGTGATGGCGTGTGGCTAAAATATGTTATCCCTCGTTCCCTCCTTCAGGGAACAGTAGTTATATTCATAACTGCATGTTCCCTTTCAGTCGGTAACGCGGTATAACACATTATGGGAACATACAATCACGCCCCAAGCCGGCTCAGAGAGTACCAAACTAGGAGGCTCACTCGGCAGCACAAGCACACAGAGGTTCGACCGGCTCCTAAAAGGGATAAATTACAGAAGCCACCTTTTTTTCTATAATACTTACCCAAGAATCCTGAACGGTCAGAGCCACATATACAGATGTCGAATCTTAATATTACCCATTTCGTTGCAGGAGGAAATTAGGATTTGAAGAACTATTTAAAATGTATAATTGCTGCCAGGGGGCGGCTGGAAGCGGTGTTTATAAGTTATACAATGCGGTACCGTACCTAGAGGGCTATGATTTGGGTAAGGCACTGCATACCATCAAGTATTCCAACGACTTGCTAGAGCATTGTGAACATCAGTAGTGCAGTTCACAATTATCTGTTTCACCTGTCTTTGTGCTGGCCTCCACCCCCCTCCAGGTGTCGCCCATCTTCCCCATTATCCCCAGTGTACTTGTACCTGTGTTCTCTGTTTGTCTGTTGCCAGTTCACTTTGCCTCGTCAAGACTAACAGCGTTTTCCCCTTGCTCCTGTCTTTCTCTAGTTCCTGTTTTCTAGCTTTCCCGTTTTTTTACCATTCTGCCTGCCTTGACCCTGAGCCTGCCTGCCGTTCTGTACCTTTTGGACTCTGATCTGGACTACTGACCTCTGCCAGCCCTTGACCTGTTGTTTGCCTGCCCCCCTGTTTCTGTAATAAACCTTTGTTACTTCAAAACTGTCTGCATCTGGGTCTTCTCCTGATCCTTGATAGAAACTAATGTTGGTTTAGCATACTGCTATTATTTAACCAATCCACATGCTTTTCCAGTAGGTTACTACCATTTGGGACGGGATTTGAATGCAGCATCACGAGATAAAGCATTCGAATTTCACCGAGTGCAAGATGTTCTTTGCCACATTGTGGCCACTGAAGTGGTGTGAGCAACTAGTGCTAGCAATTCAATAAAGAACTATCCCAAAATGTCGATATCTGACACAAATAACAAGTAAACAAGTAACTGAATCAATCTCCACACTACCTGTTAATGAAGTTGACACCAACCATAACAATTATCCTACGGTATAGGATCCTCCTCTCGCTTATTGCTTGGTCTGCTGCTCCAACATTGTGGACATAACAGGTAAGCTGGCATGCATGATATCATACAGGCTCCGATTTCTTTAGATAGCTAAATCTATTTGACTGACTATTTAACCTGTTTGGGCTGCAGGGGCAGTATTGAGTAACCGGATAAAAGGTGCCCATTTCAAACGGCCTCGTACTCAATTCTTGCTCGTACAATATGCATATTATTATTACTATTGGATAGAAAACACTCTCTAGTTTCTAAAACCATTTGAATTATATCTGTGAGTAAAACAGAACTCCTTTTGCAGCAAACTTCCTGACAGGAAGTGGAAAATCTGAAATCGATGCTCTCTTCTAGGGCCTGCCTATTAAAGTCCTTGATATTTATTCGTTTAGATGCACTTCATACGTCTTCCACTAGATGTCGACAAGCAGTGAGAGAAGAAATGGAGTGTATAACTTGATCTGGGCTCGAATAATTGCTCTTTGTATGACGTGTCACCAGTTTCCTGTTTTCTGGAGAGCGCGTCAAGGGACCTGGATTTGCCTTCTGATAAGCTGTCGTTATGGACGACTAATATCTCCGGCTTTGATTTTATTTGATACATGTGACAATATCATCGTAAAGTATGTTTTTTCAATATAGTTTAATCAGATTATTGAA
This sequence comes from Salvelinus namaycush, assembly GCF_016432855.1. Classification (NCBI taxonomy): domain Eukaryota; kingdom Metazoa; phylum Chordata; class Actinopteri; order Salmoniformes; family Salmonidae; genus Salvelinus; species Salvelinus namaycush. The sequence goes on from NC_052319.1 coordinate 33,265,550, forward strand.
TTTTTTTCGGGAGTTTTGCCGTGTTCCGTTCTCTTCCGTTTGTTGACGATGGAGCGATTCGCGCCACTTGGCAAGTGTGCTTGCTAAATCGAGAGGGAAAAAGGCCGTTCTAAATCCAAACAACGATTGTTCCCGACAAAGGACCCCTTGTACAACATTCATATCTGTCGAACATGTTGTGCTAGTCGTTTGCGCCCAGCTTTTGGGTACTCTCTCGCTATACCTAAGCTGGATGTCGTAATGAAGTTATTTTTAGAATTCTAACACGGCGATTGCATTAAGAACTAGTGTATCTATCATTTCCTATACAACATGTATTTTTTAGTTATGTTTATGAATAGTTATTTGGTCAGAATATGTGTGTCAGAAAAAGTGTCAGAAAAATATCCGGACGTTGTGGGAAAAAGATGCTACGTTAGCACAATGTATAACCACTGATTTCAGCTCTAAATATGCACATTTTCGAACAAAACATAAGTGTATGTATAACCTGATGTTATAGGACTGTCATCTGATGAAGCTTATCAAGGTTAGTCAAAAATTATATATCTTTTGCTGGTTTGTTACGATCGCTAACTTTTGCTACTGGGGAATGGCTTGTGTTTCTGGCTATTGTGGTAAGCTAATATAACGCTATATTGTGTTTTCGCTGTAAAACACTTAAGAAATCGGAAATATTGTCTGGATTCACAAGATGCTTGTCTTTCATTTGCTGTACACTATGTATTTTTCAGAAATGTTTTATGATGAGTAATTAGGTATTTGACGTTGGTGTCTGTAATTATTCTGGCTGCTTTCGGTGCAATTTCTGATTGTAGCTGCAATGTAAACTATGATTTATACCTGAAATATGCACATTTTTCGAACAAAACATAGATTTATTGAATAACATGTTATAAGACTGTCATCTGATGAAGTTGTTTGTTGGTTAGTTTGGTTGGTTCTTGGTTAGTTAGGTTGTCTTTGTGCATGCTACCTGTGCTGTGAAAAATGTCTGTCCTTTTTTGTATTTGGTGGTGAGCTAACATAAATATACGTGCTGTTTTCGCTCTAAAACATTTTTAAAAAATCGGACATGTTGGCTGGATTCACAAGATGTGTACCTTTCATTTGCTGTATTGGACTTGTTAATGTGTGAAAGTTAAATATTTCTAAAAAATATATTTTGAATTTCGCGCCCTGCACTTGAAGTGGCTGTTGTCATATTGTGGCCGGCCTCGGGCTTGCAGCCAGAAGAAGTTTTTAAGAATGATTCATAGCCATAATAGTGGTGTTTCACTGTGAAGCTACTATTGCATTAGAGCTGCTGTTTTCTAATGAGTAGTCTTGCATTATGATTCATTCATACAACTATCAAATAGTATTAAATCACACTGATGATCAAGATTACATGGTTTTATATTTATTGAAAACTAATATTGAAAGGTGATATGATACAATCTAACTAGATTAGAGTCCTAGGCTACTTCATCCTAATATAAACTAAATGCATTGGATACAAAACAAATACGGGCATTTGATGAAGGATAATATATCTAATATAATTATATGAATGCATATAAAACATGAATACATTCAATCAAATGAATACAGCATTGTAATATTATTGATGCCTTTCTCTCTTCTTGCAGGGGATTAGACAGATGAACTGCAGATAGCAGATGCCCAAGCCTCAAAACCAGAAACGTGGAGATATCAACACTTACAATTTTTTATAATCTTAACATTTTTATTGGTTTTCCTGTATCTGTGCATGAGTCCTTAAAATACAGTCCATTGTACAAAACAAGTCATTACCAAGTGAGGGACATCTCAAGGAGATTAACCTCCAACTTTTATAAACTTTTATTGTTAAGTACACAAGGACACATTTAGTCATGACAACCACAGTTCTTATATATATACACAGAACAGGAGTTTACATGTTTTTGTTCCAGCCCTTCACTAACACTTAATTCAACTAATTGGGATCCAAATTGAAAAGTTGCACACAATGCTATTCCCTGGGACAGAAATCACATCTCCATTTTAGAATGCACCTCATACATTAATTACAATGTCCTAACAAATATGCATGATATTCAATAACATGGGCAAATCTATTTCTATCTAACATTGTGGTGTTCTGAATAATATCCTGTGATATGGTGATTATCCTGGTGGCTGGGAGCTTCACACCAAGTTATTTACATCTGCAGGGTGTCAGGTCGGGATGTCCGTCAACCTGGAACAGGCAGAGACAAGAGGGGAGAAAATAACCTCTGCTCAAATTTCAGTGCTGGTTCAAGTTGTTTTTAGGCTTGGTCAATTGTAAGAGTAAAATAACTTAGCTTCTAATTGTAACTAGTAACACCAACCCCAATAGTGCAACTGTCATGCCCTGACCATAGAGAGCCCTTATTTTTCTATGGTGTAGTAGTTCAGGGCGTAACGAGGGGGTGTTCTAGTTGAAAATGTCTATGTTGGTGTTTTGGTTTGGTTCCAATTAGAGGCAGCGGGTAATCGTTGCCTCTAATTGGGAATGATATTTAAGTAGCTATTTTTCCCACCTGTGTTTGTGGGATATTATTTTGTGTTTGTGCATGTGCACCACGTAGTCACGTTTCGTTGTTCGTTTTTCTTAAGTTTCACTTTATCATAAAGATGTGGAACTCTACGTACGCTGCGCCTTGGTCCAGATCTTACGACAACCGTGACAGCAATACAATATGGAAAGGGAAAGTGGCAAGAGAAAGTTAGCTAGGTAAACAGACACTGCATGCAGCTAATTAGCTAAACAATCTCATCAACAGAATGCACCGTTTTTCATCAGATATTGTTAAATATGTTACGAGTTGGGCAGGACTTTTCTCCAGCCAAGCCAATGCAATGGAGTAAAACGCAATCAGGTAACAAAACTATTTGCTACATGTCTTTAAGCTGGATAGCAAGTTCACCAATTCATGACTAAAAAACTGTCCGGGTCTTCACAATTGACACATTGCTGAATCTACGATTAGTTATACATCTTCAGTCACCTCCGTGTCTGAAGGAGGGCTTTACCTAGTCTTTGCTAGGTAAAGCCCCGCCTTATCTCAGCTCACTGGTCACCATAGCAGCACCCACCCGTAGCACGCGCTCCAGCAGGTATATTTCATCCCCAAAGCCAACTCCTCATTTGGCCGCCTTTCCTTCCAGTTCTCTGCTGCCAATGACTGGAACGAATTGCAAAAATCACAGAAGCTTGAGACTTGTATCTCCCTCACTAACTTTAAGCATCAGCTGTCAGAGCAGCTTACCGATCATTGCACCTGTACATAGGCCATCTGTAAATTGGCCACCCAACTACCTCATCCCCATATTGTTATTTATTTTTTTGCTCCTTTGCACCCCACCCCAGTGCACATTCATCTTCTGCACATCTATCATTCCAGTGTGTAATTGCTAAATTGTAATTATTTTGCCACTATGGCCTATTTGTTGCCTTACCTCCCTAATCGTACTAAATTTGCACATAACAATATTTAGCTTGTGAACCTGAAATGTCAGAACTCGTACAAGGAACAGCAAGTCCAAAACAACTGTTGTGACATAGCAGGGACCAGAGTCTATGAACCACGGCAGCCGAAGGCTCAAACCCACAGAGAACTGTGGTAACCTTGCTAAATGTGCTCGCTGCTGCCCATCAAGGCAGCCTAAGGCTCCAACCCACAGGAAAACGGTGGTAACCCAGACAAAATGACGACCACGGTGGCGCACGCCCACAGACCCTACCAGTTCCAAAAAGGCTTACACAGAGACCCAAGGAGTCTGGAACTCCAGAACTCAAACGAAGAACCACGAGTCCAAAACAATAGGGCACCTGCTGACACTTGATAATGCGCATTCGTGTGCCACCTCATCGACGAATCACGGCAGCCCAAGTCTCAAACCCACAGGGAAACTGTGGTAACTTGGATAAATGAGCAACCTGCACACTGCCTAACACCTGCTCCAGGACCCAGCCATAAGAACACTATGAGTAGCACTGGGAGCAGTTACGTCCAAGCAATAAAACCTCACAAACGCATATGGGAAACCCCAACAATACCCAAGAAGCCACCACATGCCTAGTTGAGTGAGCACGCACACCGCTAGCCAACTCTTGTGCTTTGCTGCCATATGCCAGGGAGATAGCAGCGTCTTTCTTATTGGATTGTGGATGCTAAGAAAGTTCCGTACCATGAGATGGATTAGCGAAACAGACAAAACGCTGGTCACACATGCATATACGTGCATAAAGCGCACACCAGACATACAGTGGCTTGCGGAAAGTATTCACCCCCCTTGGCATTTTTCCTATTTTGTTGCCTTACAACATGGAATTAAAATTGATTTTTTGGGGGGTTGTATCTTTTGATTTAGACAACCTGACTACCACTTTGAAGATGCTAAATATTTTTTATTGTGAAACAAACAAGAAATAAGACCAAAAAAAACAGAACGTGACCGTGCATAACTATTCACCCCCCAAAGTATATACTTTGTAGAGTCACCTTTTTTAGCAATTACAGCTGCAAGTCTCTTGGGGAATGTCTCTGAATGCTTGGCAAATCTAGCCACTGGGATTTTTGCCATTCTTCAAGGCAAAACTGCTCCAGCTCCTTCATTTTGGATGGGTTCCGCTGGTGTACAGCAATCTTTAAGTCATACCACAGATTCTCAATTGGATTGAGGTCTGGGCTTTGACTAGGCCATTCCAAGACATTTAAATGTTTCCCCTTAAACCACTCAGGTTTTGCTTTAGCAGTATGCTTAGGGTCATTGTCCTGCTGGAAGGTGAACCTCCGTCCCAGTCCCTGCCGATGAAAAACATCCCCACAGCATGATGTTGCCACCACCATGCTTCACTGTGGGGATGGTATTCTCAGGTAGATGAGGGGTGTTGCGTTTGTGCCCGACATAGCGTTTTCCTTGATGGCCAAAAAGCAATTTTTTTGTCTCATCTGACCAGAGTACCTTCTTCCATATGCCTCTTGGCAAACATCAAACGTGATTGCTTATTTTTTTCTTACATTTTTTCTTAAACTTTTTTCTCAATTTCCGACTGAATGACGTGCCCAAAGTAAACTGCCTGTTGCTCAGGCCCTGAAGCCAGGATATGCATATAATTGGTACCATTGGAATAAAAACACTTTGAAGTTTGTAGAAATGTTGAAAAAAAATGTAGGAGAATATAACACAATAGATGTGGTAGGAGAAAATCCAAAGAAAAACCAACCAGAACATATTTTTTATTTCAGTGAAAAATATAGGGGCATACTGAATTCTAGCTCCCAGGATGCAATTCCTATGGCTTCCACAGGGTGTCAACAGTCTATGTTCAAGGATTCAGGCCTGTAACTTCCAAAACAAATAAGAAATATCAGTTTTAGTACAGGGACAGTCTTGGAAATTCATGTTTGCGCACAAGATGAAGACAGAACGCACCTGCTAAAATCGGTTTCCTATTGAACATACTTCTTTCCGTAAGAAATATTACAGTTTTATTACATTTTAGGGTATCTGAGGAGTAAATAGAAACGTATTTTGACTTGTTGAAACAAAGTTTAGGGGTAGATTTTCGGATTCCTTTCTCTACATGTTGAACGAGTGGATTACTCAAATCGATGGCGCCAAATAAACATACTTTTTGTTGATATAAAGAAGGATTTAATCTAACAAAACGACACTAAATGTTATAGCTGGGAACCTTTTGGATGACAAATCAGAGGCCGATTTTCAAAAAGTGAATATTTATTCGCTATTTGTGAATTTATGAACCCAGTGCCGGTGGAAAAATATTTTGATGTGGGGCGCCATCCTCAAACAATCGCATGGCATGCTTTCGTTGTAATAGCTACTATAAATCGGACAGTGCAGTTAGATTAACGAGAAGTTAACTTCTAGTTGCACACAATCCCGGATCCGGGAGCACCCTCATCAGTAAAAAAGCTGACTAGCATAGCCTAGCATAGCGCCACAAGTAAATACTAGCATCTAAATATCATGAAATCACAAGTCCAAGACACCAGATGAAAGATACACATCTTGTGAATCCAGCCATCATTTCTGATTTTTAAAATGTTTTACAGGGAAGACACAATATGTATTTCTATTAGCTAACCACGATAGCAAAAGACACAACTTTTTTTCTCCACCATTTTTTTACTGCATAGGTAGCTATCACAAATTCGACCAAATAAAGATATAAATAGTCACTAACCAAGAAACAACTTCATCAGATGACAGTCTGATAACATATTTATTGTATAGCATATGTTTTGTTAGAAAAATGTGCATATTTCAGGTATAAATCATAGTTTTACATTGCAGCCACCATCACAACTCTCACCAAAGCAACTAGAATAACTACAGAGAGCAACGTGAATTACCCAAATACTCATCATAAAACATTTATGAAAAATACACAGCGTACAGCAAATGAAAGACAAAGATCTTGTGAATCCAGCCAATATTTCAGATTTTTTAAGTGTTTTACAGCGAAAACACAATTTAGCATTATATTAGCTTACTACAATAGCCAACCACACAGCAGCATTGATTCATGCACGTTAGCGATAGCGAATAAACCAGCAAAAGATATTACATTTTTCACTAACCTTCTCAAAACTTCATCAGATGACAGTCCTATAACATCATATTACACAATACATATATTGTTTGTTCGAAAATGTGCATATTTAGCGGCACAAATCGTGGTTATACAATGAGAATAGTAGCCAAGCTGCCAACAAAATGTCGGGAGAAATCTTGGGAGAGGCACCTAATCTAATCAATAAGTTGGACAGCAAATGAAAGATACATTAGTTCTTAACTTCTACTTCATCACAATCCCGGATCCAGGAGCACCCCCATCAGTAAAAAAGCTGACTAGCATAGCCTAGCATAGCGTCACAAGTAAATACTAGCATCTAAATATCATTAAATCACAAGTCCAAGACACCAGATGAAAGATACACATCTTGTGAATCCAGCCATCATTTCTGATTTTTAAAATGTTTTACAGGGAAGACACAATATGTAAATCTATTAGCTAACCACGATAGCAAAAGACACAACTTTTTTTTCTCCATCATTTTTTTCCTGCATAGGTAGCTATCACAATTTCGACCAAATAAAGATATAAATAGTCACTAACCAAGAAACAACTTCATCAGATGACAGTCTGATAACATATTTATTGTATAGCATATGTTTTGTTCGAAAAATGTGCATATTTCAGGTATAAATCATAGTTTACCATTGCAGCCACCATCACAACTCTCACCAAAGCAACTAGAATAACTACAGAGACCAACGTGAATTACCTAAATACTCATCATAAAACATTTATGAAAAATACACAGCATACAGCAAATGAAAGACAAAGATCTTGTGAATCCAGCCAATATTTCAGATTTTTTAAGTGTTTTACAGCGAAAACACAATATAGCATTATATTAGCTTACTACAATAGCCAACCACACAACAGCATTGATTCAAGCCAACAATAGCGATAACGAATAAACCAGCAAAAGATATTAATTTTTTCACTAACCTTCTCAAACTTCTTCAGATGACAGTCCTATAACATCATATTACACAATACATATAGAGTTTGTTCGAAAATGGGCATATTTAGCGGCACAAATCGTGGTTATACAATGAGAATAGTAGCCAAGCTGCCAACAATATGTTGGGAGAAATCTTGGGAGAGGCACCTAATCTAATCAGTAACTAATCATAAACTTGACTAAAAAATACAGGTTGGACAGCAAATGAAAGATACATTAGTTCTTAATGCAATCGCTGTGTTAGATTTTTTAAATTAACGTTACTACGACATACAGCGTGCGTTAAAGCGAGACCGCACCGAAATTAATGGCGGAATATGAGTTTTACATTTTTCAACAGAACAACGAATTAACATCATAAATAGTTCTTACTTTTTGATGAGCTCCCATCAGAATCTTGGGCAAGTTGTCCTTTGTCCAAAATAATCGTTGCTCGGTTGTAGATTGTCGCCTTCAACTTTGGAATTAGCAGTAAACATTAGCCATGTGGCCAAGACGTGCCCAACTCACTATAACGCAGCACAAATAAATACCCGAAATTCGCAATATACTGATATAAACTGATATAACTCGGTTTAAAATAACAACATTATGATGTCTTTAACACCTATATCGAATAAAATCAGAGCCGGATATATCTAAGGGCTATAACGGGAGCTTTCTAGAACGCCATCCTGAGGTCTGTCTTGCGTCATGGCGAACGAAGGAAAGAGAGGACCCCACGTTGCCAGCCCATTTATAAGGCCTCAGATCTACCTAGCAACTCCATTCCAATTCTCACTATTTGCTGACATCCAGGGGAAGGCGTATGCAGTGCATCTCAACCAATAGAAGACATGCAAATTAATAAACTGACCTCAGAACAGCCTGCAGATTTCAGATTTCTCACTTCCTCATAGGAAAATTGCTCCAACTCGAGTTCTGTTTTACTCACAGATATAATTCAAACGGTTTTAGAAACTAGAGAGTGTTTTCTATCCAATAGTAATAATAATATGCATATTGTACGAGCAAGAATTGAGTACGAGGCAGTTTAATTTGGGAACGAAATTTTTACAAAGTGCAAACAGCACCCCCTATTGAGAAAAGGTAATGCAACCGCTGTGTTAGATTTTTAAAATTAACGTTACTACGACATACAGCGTGCGTTAAAGCGAGACCGCACCGAAATTAATGGCGGAATAGTAGTGTAACATTTTTCAACAGAACAACGAATTAACATCATAAATAGTTCTTACTTTTTGATGAGCTTCCATCAGAATCTTGTGCAAGTTGTCCTTTGTCCAGAAGAATCGTTGCTCGGTTGTAGATTGTCGTCTTCAACTTTGGAATTAGCAGCAAACGTTAGCCATGTGACGAAGACGTGTCCAACTCACTATAACGCAGCACAAATGAAATACCGAAAATCGCAATATACTGATATAAACTGATATAACTCGGTTTAAATTAACTACAGTATGATGTTTTTAACACATATCGAATAAAATCAGAGCCGGATAAATCTAACTCCTATAACGAGAGCTTTTCAGAATGCATTCCTGAGGTCTGTCTTGCGTCATGACGAACGTTGAAAAGAGTGCACCCCCGGTTCCAAGAGCCTTTATACGGCCTCAGATCTACCTAGCAACCCCATTCCAATTCTCACTGCTTACTGACATCTAGGGGAAATCGTATGCAGTGCATGTCGACTCATAGATTACATGCAAATTAATAAACTGACCCTGGAACAGAGTGCCCGATTTCAGATTTCTCACTTCCTGACAGGAAGTTTGCTGCAACTTGAGTTCTGTTTTACTCACAGATATAATTCAAACGGTTTTAGAAACTAGAGAGTGTTTTCTATCCAATAGTAATAATAATATGCATATTGTAAGAGCAAGAATTGAGTACGAGGCAGTTTAATTTGGGAACGAATTTTTACAAAGTGGAAACAGCGCCCCCCTATTGAGAAAAGGTTATTAAGCTTTCAACCGATATAAGAAACTTGTATGTACCCAATTGTTTAATATCCATCATTTTTATGATTATTTATTTGAACTGCGCACCCTCCAGTTTCACCGGAAATTGTCCCGCTAGCGGGACGCCTAGCCCTAAGTTAAGCAATGGCTTTTTCCTGGCCACTCTTCCGTAAACCCAGCTCTGTGGAGTGTTCGGCTTAAAGTGGTCCTATGGACAGATACTCCAATCTCCGCTGTGGAGCTTTGCAGCTCCTTCAGGGTTTTCTTTGGTCTCTTTGTTGCCTCTCTGATTAATGCCCTCCTTCTCTGGTCTGTGAGTTTTGGTGGGCGGCCCTCTCTTGGCAGGTTTGTTGTGGTGCCATATTCTTTCCATTTTTAAATAATGGATATAATGGGGCTCCGTGGGATGTTCAAAGTTTGGATATTTTTTTGTAACCCAACCCTGATCTGTACCTCTTCACAACTTTGTCCCTGACCTGTTTGGAGAGCTCCTGTAACATCTCTCGTCAGAAGGCATGGACCAAAACACAGCGTGGTAAGTGTTCATGATTCTTTATTACTCAAAAACACTCGAACAAAATAACAAAAAGAAAAAACTAAACAGTTCTGTCAGGTGCAGACACTAAACAGAAAATAACTACCCACAAACACAGGTGGGAAAAAGGCTGTTTAAGTATGATTCCCAATCAGAGACAACGATAGACAGCTGCCTCTGATTGGGAACCACACTCGGCCAAAACCAAAGAAATAGACCACATAGAATGCCCACCCTAATCACACAGCTCCTTGGTCTTCATGGTGCCGCTTGCTTGGTGGTGCCCCTTGCTAAGTAGTGTGGCAGACTCTGGGGCCTTTCAGAACAGGTGTATATATACTGAGATCATGTGACAGATCATGTGACACTTAGATTGCACACAGGTGGACTTTACTTAACTAATTATGTGACTTCTGAAGGTAATTGTTTGCAACAGATCTGATTTAGGGGCTTCATAGCAAAGGGGTGAATACATATGCACGTACCACTTTTCCGTTTTTACTTTTTTAGAATTTTTTGAAACAAGTAATTTTTTTTCATTTCACTTCACCAATTTCGACTATTTTATGTATGTCCATTACATGAAATCCAAATAAAAATCCAATTAAATTACAGGTTGTAATGAAACAAAATAGGAAAAAGGCCAAGAGCACTGTAGACCATGCAACCTGTAAGATATAAGTATAATCTTGGGAGCAAAAGCTGCATTTGGACACAACCTCACCTTGGAGTTGCCAAACACAAATTCCAAACAGGAAAGGTGTACTAATAGCGCGTGGAAATCCAAAATGCGCTTGACCGATGTCAAGGCCATGAGCAGGGCAACTTGTAGGAAAAGACCTTCAGCTCCACAGACTCCAATGGTTCAAACGGAGGCTCACGCAGAGCATCCAGGACCAACCCCAGGTCCCAGGTCATGCCATAGACTTAGAAACTGGTCTGAGCTGACGCACACTTTTCAGGAACCGCACTGGGGTAGAGCTGTCAATCCCTACATGACACGTTAATATGGCTGCCATATAAACCTTCAAGGTGGAAAAAGAAAGGCACTGCTCAAAATGCTCTTGCAAGAACATCTAAATGTTCTTGGTGTTCATCTAAATGTTCATCTAAATGTCCACCAAAGAGCTCCTTTAACATCAACAACAATCCTTTAACATGACACCAACCCTCAAACACACACCACTTATATGTATACAACAGTCTCGTAAACGGCGCTCGCGATGACTATACAGTCGTAATCACGTTTTAGGGTAAACCTCTATCCGTCAAATTCAACCTCTCAGGGGCCAAAGCCACAGATCCCATATCTGCGGTCCTGGGTGCCAAACTCTCCTGTGCGCCTGAGACAATATATCCAGATGACACGGAACCCTCCAAGGTTCCCCACACAAACAGGCGGATGATCTCCGGGAAACAGGGTTGTCTGGGCGAACAGGGAGGCAACACAATCAACAACAGACCCTCCTGACAGACTGGCCTGAATCAGTTCCGCTGAAGTAAAACGCAAAGAGCAGGGTCCGAGGCCACTAGTACGCCAAAGGATTTGTTCCCAACAGTGCCCAGATCCCTCATTTAGAAGAACAGACAACGTTTTCTCACAATGCGTAAAGATCTATATCCCTGATGAACCGGTCTGCCCCAGGAAAGTAGATCTGCACCCACGTTTTGAGATCCGGGAAGATACGTCGCCCTGAGCGACAGAAAATGTGCATGGCTACATACGAGCAGATAACAGGCAAGGTTAAGGAGAGAGAGACAACGTCACGCCCTGCCTGTTAATGTATGGCACTGCCGTCCTGTTGTCGGAACGTACCAACACATGCTGGCTCTTCACCATCGGAAGGAGATGCCTCAGCTTTAGCAAAATAGTCCGTAGCTCTAGGTAACTTATATTTAGCACCCTTTGCGCTGTTGACCAAATTGAGTAGCCCACGCACAGCGATCCCCAAGAACACGCCCCCTCCCTCAGCCTCCAGCTAGGGTCGCGAGGTCTGCTCCTTCCCCCGTGCCGCAGAAGAATCAGCTCGCTAGATTTCCATCCCTCGACGGTGTGCAAACAAGCCCCGCCTCCTCCATACCCTCTACATTCATTAACTCGCCATAACCTGCCAGCACCAGCCTGGCTGAATGAGGGAAATCCCAGGTGGCCTTTAGCTCATCGGATATATCTTTAAACAGGGGTAAGCGACTCTTCACCACTGCAGGGACAGGAGGTAAATATCTTCCCCCAAACACCCAGGTAATCTGCCTCCCTATGACACAGCCCTATGACACAGCTATGACACAGCACAGTTAAACACCAATGGTTCACTCTCCCCCGCCGAATCCAGAGCCGGGGCTTTAGGCTGTGGGGGAGTTCCTGGAGGAACTCTGCTGCAGGGGAGAATATGGCCAATCCATGGACAGGTGATCTGCCACCCTACAACACAGATCCATCTAAGGCGGATGAGTCACTCTGAAATCTCTCCAGACCCAACCAGGGATAGTATATCATCCACGGAATCCACTCTGGAGACAGCCAGCGAAACCGGCTGGGATGACAGCACAATCAACTCCGACCACTGCTGCTGCTCGACAATCCCTAAGTCGCTTCACCGTCAGACCCTTCGCCAGAAGCCCCAATCTTACTCCTAAAGTCAGCCCAACATCCAATGGAAGTTGAGCCCATCCAGAGACAATGATCACACAAACTGGTCCATGCCAAAGCAGAGTGTTTCCACCCTAGGCAAACAGGACAGCACTCGTGTCTTTAATTTGACCCCAGGGCACGGTCTGAGGTTCTGTTTAGCCTCTTTCAACTTCCTCTCACCACTGAACATCTTACTCAAGCAAGGAAGCACTGGCTACACAAGCAGAGCAGAAAGTAGTTGGTTTTCGCCAACACAAATCTTACACAAGTAAGGAAGTATTAAACCAGAAATTAGTTAGCTTTTAGAAAACACAAAACCGATACCAAGACCCAAAACTCGCAACATCTTAGGATATGGGTCCTCTCTCCCTATGAACAGACACCTAAGTCGGAGCCAAATCTCGTAGTGTTTGAAAAGTTGATAAATTACGTGACATGTTCTTCCTTCATGAGCTGAAGAATTTAGGAAATGAATGTGAGCCCCGGCATTGGAGCCAGGAAAGCTGGGCTTCTGAGGGCGTGCACGGCATCCATTGGCCCGTTGGGCATGACTTCAGTTTTCTTCAGGTGAATTTGATTGGTCGTTGACTCTCCATAGTATGTTATACTGAGTGACCGGCTTAAAGGAAACACAGATCAAGATAAAGTTAACACACACACGAACACACACAAACACACACGAACACACAGACACACGGACACACACCAGACTACATAATTCTGGTATGAGAACAGCCCTGACACCTGATCCAGCGTCTGTCAGTGGCACAGATGGCTCCTTTACTAACACCCTGACCTGTAACCCCTGACCCCTCACCCCAGTGTCAGTCAGGAAGTGAGGACCACCTAGTGAAAGCAGACCCAGCCTTTCATCTGTATGTGATAACAAGGTACTTCAAAGAGCCTGTCCTGACATGTGACAACACACACACTCTCAGATATACAGCCTGGACACATACACACATCTGAAACACAGCAACTCACCTGCACTCGCACACAAACACACACACACACACACACACAAACCCTTTGTACTGGGCTTCACATCCCACCTGATCACAAGTCAGTGAGAAACGTCAAGGCCATTACATCAAGGCATTTGCACCTGTGCAGAAGTGCACCTGTTATTTTTACAGAGGCATTATAGATAGACTGCAAAGATCAAACCCTTCACAAAGAGCTGCTATTCTATATTGTGGTTTTCCTCTAGCCTGACAACTCACACACTTCCGCTGCTCTGTCATTCGCTACATACTTTATTCTGAGACTGCCATCCTTGAGGTCGTTTGCGGTGATGAGGGGCACGAGGGCGTTGTACAAAACAAAGTCATCAGCGATTGGATAGTCTCTAACCACCCCTTTACCCACTTGTGTTCTGGCTCTGGCCCAACCCAATGGATTCTTGACCAATCAGATGGCCCGAATGTGTTCGCGTTCGGTGAAGAGTTGGAGAGGTACTCAGATCCAGACTCATTGCGAAGAATAAACTTACGTCCGTGGGTGTCGCATAGTGTTTGGCCGGAGCAAAGACCTGGGTAGCCAGGCAAGTTTTGCTCTACCTTAAATTTGATTTACATTTATGGTAACAAGTAACACTTCAAATACCGTAAATAAATTTAAAAAGCACTTTTTAAATGTGATTGAGAGATTCAGGTTCTCATGTGTTCATATGACCATATATTTCCACAGAGATATTACATTTCTGCCAATGATAATCCATCTGCTTGCCATCCTGGAGCTATGTCACATACACACACCAGCCAGGTCACACCAGATCGACTTCAGTATTCAATGTTTGTCCAGGTCCCCAGGATGTTGGGAGATGCCTTTAATACCGTCCCCTAGGAGCAACGTAAGCACCTACTACAAACTTGTAGGCTTGCGCTCTGGCTCAGAGGATTGCAGGTTCAATCCCAGTGCTAAGCATATTTATTATTTCTAAACCCTTAACTAGTCAGAATTAATCCCCCCCCCCCCCCCCCCCAGACAAACATTGAATACTAAAGAGAGGCCATGAGATCTTTTTGCACACACTCAGATAGTTAGAGAGCTGACTCCCAGGGTCATTGGCCTCGCATTGTACTCTAACTCACAGGCTTTATTATCCTCCATAAATCAGAGATATATACATTCCCCTCACACACACACATACAGTCAAGTACTCGAGAAACATATAGAGCTGTTATCTTAGTGGACATTTCCTAGATGACGTCCCTGCTCCTCTCAAACTGTTGCCCAGCAGTAGACTGCACACTGAGAGGAATACACTAGTTAACGTAGCTGCCAATATGTAAGTAGTATATACCAGAGGTAGAGAGAGGAGGAGGAAAGAGTGTGTGTGAGAGAGAGAGAGAGCAGAGAGAGGAGGAGGAAAGAGAGAGAGAGGGAGAGGAGAGAGAGAGATACATTTAGTCTGTATAGATGTTGAGACCTTCATAAAGTGAAATTAGCATTAAGATAACACTGGGAGGTGAAGACACATACTACGTTGAAAGAGGAAGAGAGAGGCAGAGAAAAAGAGAGAGAAAGGGGAAGGGAAGGAAGGAGAAAGATATATATAGAAAGATAGATAGAAAGAGAGAGTTCTCAGTGAGACTGCATTGAAATGCTCAGGCTGAGCTCTCACAGTGCCCTTGGCTGCACCATAAAGTCCTTCTGTCATGTCCTTACTCATTACCACACACACACACACACACACACACACACACAAACACACACAAATACACATGCACGCATACACACGCACACACACCCTCAGCACCACTTCCAGTTACCCAATCAGGAAAACACTCTCACACTATCATTTATTGCCATAGTAACTGAAGTATTTTATGATGTTTGCATAATTCATTAGTACTTTATGGATGTCAAAGAGGACTCCACCCAGAGAGTGAAGACAGAAGAAGATTCTGCAGTAAACCCCATACCCCTGAGGCCAGGCACACAAATAGAGTAACAACTCCATGCGTCCTGATCACAAGCACCAAGATAGAGATGTGTTTATAGTGGAGTTAATTCAATAAACTACTGTAAGCTTGCCTTATCCCTGCAGACTCGTGTTTGAACTAGGAGCTAATACCAAGGCTTTAGCTCAGTGGGCTAAGGCGTGCAGCTCACCTGGATTTGATTCCCCATTGGTCATCGCTGTATTCATTATCATGCAATAGGCAGTACTTCTTGTTTGATGATGACTTGTTAAATGATACTTTGGCTATGGAGGAAGTTAGGAAGGCTGTTGAGAAAGCAAAAACAAGAAAACAAACAGGAATAGAGGAGCATCCAAATGAGGTCCTAAAGTCTGCTATGTTACTGCTGACTCTATTCTGTCTTTTCCAAATGTGTATCATCCCTTCAACTGAGTACAGAACTATCATTAAACCGTTTAAGAAACGTTTTTCAACAGAATCGGTGCAATGAATACATCGTTGATCACACGCAAACACAGTTAACTTTCATAGCAGCCACATACAAACAGCTCCTCCTCTCACCTTTTCCCTTCGCTTATTGACTTCAATGCACAACACACCAGCTGTCTGTGACCAGAGGCAAAAACATTTCCAAACCTTCATATCATGACCGCTAACCGTTACACACAGCCTACATCGTTGTCAGGTCATAGTCATCATAGTAAGTGAAAGTGAAGGTGAAAAAATGTATACTACCAAATCTACGAAATCTTAGTCTCTCTCTCTCTCCTGCTTTTCCTTACTTTTGGAAGAAATTGATTTGTTCAAAAGTGTTCAACTATTTCCTCTCTCTCTAGTTGAGTCAACTGCTCACCAAATGTTATGCACTAGACCCCAACACTACCTGCAGAATCTCAAGACTTTATACCCTCTTCAAGAGTCATACATTCACCGAAAGGGAAACCAAGGTATTTATAGAGCTAGTTTAGGGGCATTGCTGCACAAAATAATTCATGAATACTTATTTTTCTGAAGTGCATTACCTGGGTTATATCTTGGTTCATCTCCATTTGGTACACAGCATTGCACAATCTTGGCATTCTCTCAACCTGCCTCATGAGGAATGATTTGGCCACTTGTTGGCTGCTTTTCCTTCACTCTGCGGTCCAACTCATCCCAAACCATCTCAATTGGGTTGAGGTCGGGTGATTGTGGAGGCCAGATGATCTGATGCAGCACTCCATCACTCTCATTCTTTGTCAAATAGCCCTTACACAGCCTGGAGGTGTTGGGTCATTGTCCTGTTGAAAAACAAATGACAGTGCCACTAAGCGCAAACCAGATGGGATGGCGAATCGTTGCAGATGTTGTGGTAACCATACTGGTTAAGTGTGCCTTGAATTTTAATAAATAAACTGACTGTGTCACCAGCAAAGCACCACTACACCATCACAACTCCTCCTTCATGCTTCACAGTGGGAACCACACATGCAGAGATCATTCATTCACCTACTCTGCGTCTCACAAAGACACAGCGGTTGGAACTAAAAATCTCTAATTTGTACTCATCAGACCAAAGACAGATTTCCACCTGTCTAAAGTCCATTGCTTGTGTTTCATGGCTCAAGCAAGTCTTCTTCTCATTGGTGCCTTTTTGTAGTGGTTTCTTTCCAGCAATTCAACCATGAAGCCCTGATTCACGCAGTCTCCTTTGAAAGGTTGATGTTGAGATGTGTCTGTTACTCGAATTCTGTGAAGCATTTATTTAGGCTGCAATTTCTGAGGCTGGTAACTAATTAATTTATCCTCTGCAGCAGAGGTAAAACCTCTTATGGCTGCAAGCCCTATATCGGGATCAATATGACAACAGCCAGTCCAAGTGCAGGGCGCCAAATTCAAAAACCATAAATCTCATAATTAAAATTCCTCAAACATACATGTCTTATATCATTTTAAAGGTAATTGTGTTGTTAATCCCACCAAAGTGTCTGATTTCAAATAGGCTTTTCAGCAAAAGCACTACAAACGATTATGTTAGGTCACCACAAAAATAAAAAAAATAAAAAAAAATAATCAATTATCATTTTTCCCAGCTAATGATAGCATCACAAAAACCAGAATAGAGATAAAATGAATCACTAACCTTCGATTATTTATCAGATGACACTCATAGGACTTCATGTTACACAATACATGCGTGTTTTGTTTGATTCAATTCATATTTATATCAAAAAATCTGAGTTTACATTGAGGCTACAAGAATCACTAAATGCAAAAACATCAAGTGACTTTGCATAGCCCATCGTTTCAACATGAATACTCATCATAAATATAGATGATAATACATGTTATACACATTGAATTATAGATATACCTCTCCTTAATGCAACCGCTATGTCAGATTTAAAAAAACTTTAAGGAAAAATAACTGCACGCTATAATCTGAGACGGCGCTCAAATTAGCATGTCACAGCTGCAAAGATAGCGTCACTATAAACAACAAAATATATTATAAATATTTCATTACCTTTGTTGGTTTCGATCAGAAAGCACAGCAGAAACTCCAGGTCCACAATAAATGTTTGTTTTGTTCGAAAAAATCCGTTATTTATGTCCAATTGTTAGCGCGTTTGGTAAACATATCCAAACGCTAATTCTGGTCAGCTTCATATCAGACAAAAACTTCAAAATGTGATATTACCGGTCGAAGAAACATTTCAAACTACGTACTGAATCAATCATTAGGATGTTTTTAACATATAGCTTCAATAAAGTTCCAACCGGAGTATTCTTTGTTCTCTTCGTGAGCCATGGAACGGCAGTGGCTTGCATGAGGAAGTGGCATGTTACGCGAGTGGCTGCTTGATGGACACCTGACTGATTCTGCTCTCATTCTCTCCCACAACACCATAGAAACCAGAAAAACATAGACATACACCAACTGCCACTAACTGAAGTCTTCCCAATGTCAAACAGCAGAGTGGTGCAGTGGTGTGTTAGCATGCTAGCCTAACTGTAGCCCAGTCCCATGTTAAACAGTAGAGTAGTGCAGTGGTGTGTTAGCATGCTAGCCTAACTGTAGCCCAGTCCCATGTTAAACAGTAGAGTAGTGCAGTGGTGTGTTAGCATGCTAGCCTAATTGTAGCCCAGTCCCATGTTAAACAGTAGAGTAGTGCAGTGGTGTGTTAGCATGCTAGCCTAGCTGTAGCCCAGTCCATGTTAAACAGTAGAGTAGTGCAGAAGTGTGTTAGCATGCTAGCCTAGCTGTAGCCCAGTCCCATGTTAAACAGTAGAGTAGTGCAGTGGTGTGTTAGCATGCTAGCCTAGCTGTAGCCCAGTCCCATGTTAAATAGTAGAGTAGTGCAGTGGTGTGGTGTGTTAGCATGCTAGCCTAGCTGTAGCCCAGTCCCATGTTAAACAGTAGAGTAGTGCAGTGGTGTGTTAGCATGCTAGCCTAGCTGTAGCCCAGTCCCATGTTAAACAGTAGAGTAGTGCAGAAGTGTGTTAGCATGCTAGTCTAGCTGTAGCCCAGTCCCATGTTAAACAGTAGAGTAGTGCAGTGGTGTGTTAGCATGCTAGCCTAGCTGTAGCCCAGTCCCATGTTAAACAGTAGAGTAGTGCAGTGGTGTGTTAGCATGCTAGCCTAGCTGTAGCCCAGTCCCATGTTAAACAGTAGAGTAGTGCAGTGGTGTGGTGTGTTAGCATGCTAGCCTAGCTGTAGCCCAGTCCTATGTTAAACAGTAGAGTAGTGCAGTGGTGTGTTAGCATGCTAGCCTAGCTGTAGCCCAGTCCCATTTTAAACAGTAGAGTAGTGCAGTGGTGTGTTAGCATGCTAGCCTAGCTGTAGCCCAGTCCCATGTTAAACAGTAGAGTAGTGCAGAAGTGTGTACGCATCGAAGCTAGATGCTAATAAGGCGTGGGGCTGGGAGGTGTGAACTCAGACAGTGGAGGCCTGGATACAGACATTCCATTCACAACACAAACCCTCTACGGACATAATGTACCTGTGTATACTAGCAGCAAACACACGCTATACCCAAATGTAGCTGTGCTTTCTATGCTAGCAGCAAACTACAGCCATGTGTACATTTGGCTTTTTGTGTTAGCAAAACAACTCTACATCCAGTTGTACGTTAGTGTCCTAGCAGAAACACTTGGCACTACCCACATGTACCTCTGCTTAATGGTTTTAGCAGCAAAAACGTTAATTCAAAATGGAGCTAGCCGTTCAATGTGAAAGTAGCAAAGTGACCACATGGAAACGCAGGGATCTATATGCTTCCGTAATGATACAACACTGGTCAAAAGCTGGTTTGGTAAGGATAGGACAATGAGCTAGTAAGGATTGGTAAGGATAGGGCAATGAGCTAGTAAGGATTGGTAAGGATAGGACAATGAGCTAGTAAGGATTGGTAAGGATAGGACAATGAGCTAGTAAGGATTGGTAAGGATAGGACAATGAGCTAGTAAGGTTTGGTAAGGATAGGACAATGAGCTAGTAAGGATTGGTAAGGATAGGACAATGAGCTAGTAAGGTTTGGTAAGGATAGGACAATGAGCTAGTAAGGTTTGGTAAGGATAGGACAATGAGCTAGTAAGGATTGGTAAGGATAGGACAATGAGCTAGTAAGGTTTGGTAAGGATAGGACAATGAGCTAGTAAGGATTCATAAGGATAGGACAATGAGCTAGTAAGGATTGGTAAGGATAGGACAATGAGCTAGTAAGGATTGGTAAGGATCGGACAATGAGCTAGTAAGGATTGGTAAGGATAGGACAATGAGCTAGTAAGGATTGGTAAGGATAGGACAATGAGCTAGTAAGGATTGGTAAGGATAGGACAATGAGCTAGTAAGGTTTGGTAAGGATAGGACAATGAGCTAGTAATGATTGGTAAGGATAGGACAATGAGCTAGTAAGGATTGGTAAGGATAGGACAATGAGCTAGTAAGGATTGGTAAGGATAGGACAATGAGCTAGTAAGGTTTGGTAAGGATAGGACAATGAGCTAGTAAGGATTGGCAAGGATAGGACAATGAGCTAGTAAGGATTGGTAAGGATAGGACAATGAGCTAGTAAGGTTTGGCAAGGATAGGACAATGAGCTAGTAAGGATTGGTAAGGATCGGACAATGAGCTAGTAAGGATTGGTAAGGATCGGACAATGAGCTAGTAAGGTTTGGTAAGGATAGGACAATGAGCTAGTAAGGATTGGTAAGGATAGGACAATGAGCTAGTAAGGATTGGTAAGGATAGGACAATGAGCTAGTAAGGATTGGTAAGGATAGGACAATGAGCTAGTAAGGTTTGGTAAGGATAGGACAATGAGCTAGTAAGGATTGGTAAGGATAGGACAATGAGCTAGTAAGGATTGGTAAGGATAGGACAATGAGCTAGTAAGGATTGGTAAGGATCGGACAATGAGCTAGTAAGGTTTGGTAAGGATAGGACAATGAGCTAGTAAGGTATGGGTAAGGATAGGACAATGAGCTAGTAAGGATTGGTAAGG
>NC_052319.1:33291661-33293289 GCF_016432855.1 Salvelinus namaycush
AACCAGACAGCCATGTAGAGAGACAGAGAGAAACAGACAGTCATGTAGAGAGAGACAGAGAGAGAAACAGACAGTCATGTAGAGAGAGAGAGAAACAGACAGTCATGTAGAGAGACAGAGAGAAACAGACAGCCATGTAGAGAGAGACAGAGAGAAACAGACAGCCATGTAGAGAGACAGAGAGAAACAGACAGTCATGTAGAGAGACATAGAGAGAAACAGACAGCCATGTAGAGAGACAGAGAGAAACAGACAGTCATGTAGAGAGAGACAGAGAGAAACAGACAGTCATGTAGAGAGAGACAGAGAGAGACAGACAGCCATGTAGAGAGACAGAGAGAAACAGACAGCCATGTAGAGAGAGACAGAGAGAAACAGACAGTCATGTAGAGAGACAGAGAGAAACAGCCAGCCAGGTAGAGAGAGACAGAGAGAGAACCAGACAGCCATGTAGAGAGAGAGAGAGAAACAGACAGCCATGTAGAGAGACAGAGAGAAACAGACAGTCATGTAGAGAGAGACAGAGAGACAACCAGACAGCCATGTAGAGAGAGACAGAGAGAAACAGACAGTCATGTAGATAGACAGAGAGAGAAACAGACAGCCTTGTAGAGAGACAGAGAGAAACAGACAGTCATGTAGAGAGACAGAGAGAGAAACAGACAGCCATGTAGAGAGACAGAGAGAAACAGACAGCCATGTAGAGAGACAGAGAGAAACAGACAGCCATGTAGAGAGACAGAGAGAAACAGACAGTCATGTAGAGAGACATAGAGAGAAACAGACAGTCATGTAGAGAGACAGAGACAAACAGACAGCCATGTAGAGAGAGACAGAGAGAAACAGACAGTCATGTAGAGAGACAGAGAGAGAACCAGACAGCCATGTAGAGAGAGACAGAGAGAAACAGACAGTCATGAAGAGAGACAGAGAGAGAAACAGACAGCATTGTAGAGAGACAGAGAGAAACAGACAATCATGTAGAGAGAGACAGAGAGACAACCAGACAGCCATGTAGAGAGAGACAGAGAGAAACAGACAGTCATGTAGATAGACAGAGAGAAACAGACAGCCTTGCAGAGAGACAGAGAGAAACAGACAGTCATGTAGAGAGACAGAGAGAGAAACAGACAGCCATGTAGAGAGACAGAGAGAAACAGACAGCCATGTAGAGAGACAGAGAGAAACAGACAGTCATGTAGAGAGAGAGAGAAAGAAACAGACAGTCATGTAGAGAGACATTCCCAAAAACGTGCCTCTAGCCTTTCAAAGAGTTTGTGAGAGCATCACCCCACTTGTCTTCCCTGTACTGTATGCGCGCGTGTAGTGTGTATCTTTGTGCAAGCACGAGCGAGTGGATGAGCACTTGTGGATTATTTTGATGCAGGAGTTAATTTGTAATGGTTGTTGTGTGTGGCATAGGCCTAGCCTACAACAGAAAGAGAAAGAGGAACCGAGAGAAGGAAAATAAGAAAAAGAGAGAGATAGTTTGAATCAAATAATTTAAGTAACTGGCCTTTATTGAGTTGCTTCAAGGGCTGCAGACACAGCATCACAGGCCTAAAACCCAAAGGACACCAAAAAAATAGGTTGTCACTGTGTGTATCACAAGACCAATTCTTACTTTC